>NW_001884555.1:976018-1042624 GCF_000146915.1 Parastagonospora nodorum SN15
CTCAGATCATCGAGCTTGGTGGCACCGTCATCTCCCTCCGTGATAGCAAGGGTGCTCTCATCGCTGAGGATGACAAGGGCTTCACCCCCGAGATCATCAACCAGATCGCCGCTCTCAAGCTCGAGTCGCAAGGCCCTGACTGCGCTTGACAACCACAGCTTCCGCTGGGTTGAGGGTGCCCGCCCATGGAAGGAAGTCAGCAAGGTCGACATTGCTCTTCCTTCAGCGACCCAGAACGAGGTTTCTGAGGATGAGGCCAAGGCTCTCATTGCGTCCGGCGCCAAGTTCATTGCCGAGGGCTCCAACATGGGCTGCACACAGGAGGCCATTGAGGTCTTCGAGGCTCACCGTCGCGAGAAGAAGGGCGAGGCCATCTGGTACGCACCCGGAAAGGCCGCCAACGCCGGTGGTGTCGCCGTCTCCGGTCTCGAGATGGCGCAGAACTCCCAGCGTCTATCATGGACTGCTGAGGAAGTCGACGAGAAGCTCAAGGGCATCATGAAGCAGTGCTTCGAGAACTGCCTCGAGACCGCCAAGGAGTACATCACCCCAGCTGAGGGTGAGTTCCCATCTCTCGTCGGCGGTGCCAACGTCGCCGGCTTCCGCAAGGTCGCTGCCGCCATGCAGGCCCAGGGTGACTGGTGGTGAACGGCTCGCTTTTGAGCACGGCAAAGACCTTTTTTCTACATGATACCTCACGATACCTTCATTTTGGCTTGGCGTTTTAGGATGAACTGGATGCGCACATGCCTCTTGTAAATAGATACCAAACAATTCTAAGAATGACAAACTTGACACAATTTGCACATAGTCGCGAGCTTCTTCACGTTTTTCTCGTTCTGGAAGTCTAAAGTTCTCATCCCCCACTTCCCGAGTTACGTCACCACTTGACCATCTCACACACATCCATCTGATAAGATCTCGCAACTCAACTCCGCGACTATTCCAACCGCGACCAAGCCCGCCATCCGCCAAAAAAAAAAGCAAAAGCCCGGAAAACAAAAAAACTTCCCCCCTCCCGTATCTCACGGATATTTGTTTCCGCCGCCTCTTTGCCGCTTGGAGTTAGCGCGTGACACATCGCATCGTCGCCGCCGTGGTACGAGTTACTCGATGCCTACACCTGAGATCAACTATGCGGCGAGGGCGTTGAGCTGGCGCGGCGCGGCGGCGCGCGTGGGCGGGCCGAGAACGGTGGTCGATGTCGGAGCGGATGGAGTCGGGTTGTGCAGGAGGTGTCGGGTGGGGTAGGGATGGTGGGAGACGGCACGTGAGGAAGCCATGATATGGAAGACGGGTAGTGAAATCTGATTCTTGTGTACCTATGCTTGTTTAAGTCGCCATCAGAGTAATGTGTGCGCAATGAAAGCGCGATCAACCATGTCTATCTCTATGTCGAGCCCCATCGCTGTCCTTGAACTGGTCGTACTCCTCATTCTGGTTCATCGGGATGCTCTGAAATACGGACATGCTTCACGCTCTTGGTCAGAATCATGACGGTGATAGTCACAGGTCATCATGCCCTTGTCGGCGAGTCCCCCGTTGTACTCATAATTGCGGGTCATGACCCTGATGAAGAATTTTTGCTCGGAACTAGTTCTCGCGCTTCCAACTCTTCCGGCTCATCGTCTTCTGGGGCCCAGAAATTGCACTGTAGATCGATAATGCACTCGAGTAGCAAGACGTCTTCGCCCAAGTTGTCAAAAGCGTACTTGATACATTCGTAGTGTACTCGGCCGTGGACGGCCAGGTTGACGAACAGGTTGTGCACATCCTTGCGAAATCCAGTCGCCAGAAATCTGTCGCCAAAGATAGAGGCTTTGAGGAGGATGATGTCGAGTTCTCTCTCTTGGTCCAACGCTCCATTCTTACTAGACTCATCTCTCTTTACTATAGCGATCTGAACCAAGTCTTTCGCAGTGCCTGGCAGTCCAGTAGTGTAGATCCAATGGACGAAGAGGTTGAACACTTCTGCCTCAACAAAGTCGAGCGCTACGCCATCTTGGGCTTCCTTCCAGCGTCCGTTGTAAGCCGCCCGAAAGTACTCGGAATGATGACAGATGAGGTCCTTGTGGACGTGGTAGATCTTTTGATCGATGCCAATCGAGATTGCGACAACCTCACCAAGCGCAGCAAGGCTAAGAGAAGTCAGTCAAGTGTTTCCATATGGTTGTTGTGGCTTTCATACCCCAAGACCGGCGCGGCTGTCGATTTCTGGACTCCTTCAGTCATGCTCGTGAGCATTTGACTTTGCCAGAGTTGGTATAAAGTACCAGTGTAGTGTTGCATTGAAATATATAGCTGCCGCAACTCCCTGTTTGCAGCGTGGCGCTTAGCGTCAGGTGAGAGATGAAGTGAGTGTGAATGCCAGTTCACCGCTCACTATCACTTTGACTAGATGAAATGCGACTTCACCATGTTCAGCCAAGTAAATTTATGATTAAGATTAAGCAATACTGTGAGTCTGAGAACTGTTAAGCATTGTCGTCATCTTCAAAGAGACTGTACAACTAATTGCTCGGACAGCTCTTTCTTCGGATAGCTGCCGATCAACTGAGTGTTTACCTGAGATGGTTACTCAAACTCTGTCGAACACTAGTGCATTTGACTTATCCACGTCGTTTTCGTAGACGATGAGGCGGTTCGAAGATGCTTTAACATGAAGTGGAGAGCATGGCGTGGATGCATCATCTAGAGCGAACAGTGCTACAAAATTGCAAGGGCGAGTGAAGAATGCGGGTGGGAAGGATAGACGTTGTGAGGCGATGATGGTCCGGATCTGTCTGAGCTGAATCAAGATGTCGGGGGATCAACAGGTACAACCCTCCTATTTTCGTTTTAAATTTCCGCAACTCGTACATGCACTCTCTCGAACAGGCCACAAGTCTCTGGCTCAGCGTTATAGCTGCAAATTCGCAGAAAGCTAACCAATACCAATATAATATTGGAGATGTTTCGTGTGTTTGGTAAATGTATTTATAGTGGAGTCGAATTGATATGGGAAGGCTTATGCACATCTGCAAACACAGTTCCAGATGGAGCAGAAAATGCTCAAGTTATCTGGGAATCACCTGCGTGGTATCGGGATTCGAGGCAGTGTTATAGCCGATCCGACTGAAGAAGTGGGGCGTGTTGTCAGGGTTGATGACGTCGTACCAGAGAAGGCGCAGCCCTAACCACAGCACCAAGAGGCCAGACCGGCAATATCGACCAATGAGAGAAAGTCTCATCGAAGCGATTCAGCCTCATCGGTTGTAAGGCCTCTGGTGCTAGAGCAAATCCGGGACTATCTGTGGCCAAGACCCCATTCAGGTCAGGCCGCCAACTAGTAGGCTGTGCATGTCACTGCCAGCATGCTACTTTGGCACTTCGAGGCCTCCACAGTCGATACTTAAAGTCAAAAGACAAGCGCTCTTTCATTGTGGAAACACACATCAAGTTTCACTAACTCAAACATACACAACTTAATTTAAAAATGTTGCAATTTCAAGAAGCAATCCAAAGCAGGAATCCACCAGTCAATCCTTCGGTCAAACTGGCGCAAGAAAATGCTGCATCGCAACCGGTATCACATCCTCTTGATACGAACGACCACGCAGACACCTCCCAGCTTCCAGATAGCCCAATCCAGCATTTCGATACACCAAAAGGCCTGACTCTCCAAGTTGATTTCGCATGGTCCAAATTCCGCAACATCGTCAGCGAGAAGAATGGCGACCAACTCACACCACTTTACATTCAACACTTCCGACCCACCAAGCCTCAACTACGATTCGAAACCGCCCGCGATAATGTCAACATCGCATCCGGCACCATCAAGAACATCTCCATCAGCGCGGAGTGCGAACTCAACGGCAAAACCGTTGAGTTGAAACCTCTCGCGAGATGGAAAACAAAGTACAACTATCTCTCCACCACCCTATCCCCAGACAACTCTCCCGTAGCAATATCATGGATCACCAGTTCATCCATGAAGATCTGGGACTTCATCTGCGTCGATGCGAATCAGATCGCTATTGCGAAGTTTTCCGTCAATATATGGGCGATGAAGCAAGTTGGCAATTTCCATTTCGAGAAGAGTGCGGAGGCAATTAGCAAGGAAGCTAGAGACGAGATTGTTGTGATGGGTTTGACGCTGATGTATGTTATGGTATGTAGGATGAACAACCCGTTGAATTTGCTGGGCAGCGTGTTTGCGAAGCCGGGGAGGGTGGATGATGGGAAGGGTGGGGATGTGGAGTTGCAAAATAGGAAGGATAGGTAGATGACGGGGATAGTCATGAAGTTTTGTTAGCAGTGTTTCCTTTTGTCTTTCGATGAAAATCCATGATGATACACAATTGATCCAATCAT
This sequence comes from Parastagonospora nodorum SN15, assembly GCF_000146915.1. Classification (NCBI taxonomy): domain Eukaryota; kingdom Fungi; phylum Ascomycota; class Dothideomycetes; order Pleosporales; family Phaeosphaeriaceae; genus Parastagonospora; species Parastagonospora nodorum. Next base: position 980,372 of record NW_001884555.1, read on the forward strand.
TATTTGCAATTTATCTGAGAATTGAGGTACTGATGCGAACATGCACTTTGCCATGAAACTGACTGCTGTTCTCAGAAAACAATCTCTCCTATACATATTCAGGAGACTAATGGCACCGACTTCAAGTGCTCCTGCGACCATATGTCTCGGTCACTCGCACATCCTATCCTCGTTCTCAAGCACGCTATCTCACTACATCCCCCTACGCACCCCCACATCCCCACCGCTCCTCCTCCGTCGCATGAACATGGAACTCACACGCCTTGACCGGCGGCCCCGCCAATAAATCCACAAACCTGAACCCCTTATTCTCCACCCGCGCACAAAACGCCTCAGGCACTACTCCTCGCACGCGCATCTCCTGCGCATTCCACGTGCCCCATACGCAATGCATCTCCGCAAAGAAGTCCAGCAATACATGATCTGCCGCCAATTCTTCAAACGCAAAGCACACCTCCTCATCGCTCGGTGCCTTGCGCTTCGCGATCATGAGGTCCACGAGTTTGTTGTGCACGGCGACTTGGAAGGCGGGTGCGGTGAAGTTGTATCCGAATGCGACAGCTTTGAGTAGGATGTCTTTGCTCAGTGTAGTCGAGGAAAGGACACCGGTATTTAGCCAGTCGATGAATGTGTTGAAAGTGGTAATGTCGGCGTTCATCTTTGGAGATATGGAGTCCATGAAGGCGCGCTCGAAGGATGCGGAGAAGTGGCATATGATGGCCTTATGGATTTGGTAGGTCAGGGTGGTTGTGCCGATGTCGATTTTGATGGTGACAATGGGGCCTTGAGCGGCGGAGCTAAAGGAGGGCGCGGTTGAGCGGGCGGACATGGATATTGAGATTGAAAGGGTTGATGGTTGAATGTTGATGTTCAATAATAGTTGTGGATGTGCTTGGAGAGGGGTAGGTATGATGTATCGATGAGTAGGTGTTTTATGATATAAGGCAAACAGGGTGAATGTACGGGCGTTGTACATGCTGTTGCCTGAGCTGCATACAACACGTAAGAAGAGAGTCGCAGATTCATGGTTCACTCGTGGCCATTACTGCGAATAAGGCCTTTCACTCAAAGATACGCTGGATGCTGTGCTAATTCAGCACCAATCTGAGTGTCCTACTTATGTGCTTCAAGTCGCTCACCACTTCCCGCGCTCCTTTGCTGGTTCTGCATTTTCTCTTGGTTAGGCCCAGGCACTAGACCCCAAGGACCTTTACCGATTGCATCGCCCTTGTGCTTGATCCACAAGCCGACGCAGATAGGTCCGATAATTGTATTGAGAAGAATGGCCCATATAGCTGTGATGAAACCTTCCGAAGATACGTATGACGTATTGTTGTAACCGATTTCAACAATCAGCAATCCGATTTCTCCACGAGCAACCATTGCCATTCCAAGGAGCAAACCAGGCGAAAGTGATGACTTCAGTGCGGCACTACGAGTAGGAGAATATGGCGATGAAGTGGTTTTCCTCAGGGCCTGGCCGTTCTCTGCATTGCGTTCCTCTTGAGCAACCTGGTCCGCTTTTTGCGGATCGTGTTCGACATTGGACCAGATCGGAATCCATGCTCCCACGATGAACTTGGCGAATAACATCAGCAGAGTATACACGAATCCTCTCCAGATTGCTTTGCCCGTCCACAGATCCAAGAAAGGGATGGCAAAACCAATGCTTGCGAAGAAGAGTGGCTCTAAGACGTATTGCTGCGGGTCCAAACAGTAGCATTCGAACGTGTGAACGAATGTAGGCGACTTGTGCTTCTCACGTTCGCCTTCTTCTCGGCTCATGACTACGAATGGTCCTTCGGGATGTTTCGACGGTAAATAAGTGAGGAAAGCTCCAGCGAGAAAGGCTCCAAATAGTATAGAGGTGCCAGCGTATGCAGCGATCGATATGAAAGCAGATAAGGCAAGTATCATTAGCATGATATTCGACAAATGATCGAACTTGGCGAATTTGCGTTCGATAAACTTGCGGAAGACCGGCGCGAAGAACCATTTTGTGAGCACTGGCGTGAGGATTGCCATCGCAACGGAAGCGACTATCGGCCGACCTATAAGCCATCCAAGGTTGACATCGCTATCACCAGATATCGAGCCCAGATCATGGATGACACTGCTCATGACCAGACCGGTCACATCGTCAATCACCGCAGCGCTGACGAGCACCGCACCCACACGCGTCTGAGCCAAGTCCACACTCTTCGATGCACTTGCGATGACAGCAAACGTCGTCCCCAAACTAGTCGCACTCAGGGCGGCACCGATGATGAAAGTCTCCACAGCGCCATAGCCAAAACCTAGGTACAGTAGCAGGTAACTGAGTCCAATTGGGAAAAGTACACCAGTGGCAGCGCCCAACATAGACAGTGTAAAATTCGCCTTCAACAAGTCGATGCGGGCTGATAGACCGCCCTCGAATATGATCAGGATCAGTCCGATGTACCCCAAATACAAGAAGGTCTCCTGCCAGTCATGATGGAGAATATCCGACAATGGCTGACCATAGACGATGCCGACGGCTATGGGTCCAATGATGCCGGCGCGGATGACCTTGGCAGACAAGTATTCGGAAATCCAAAGGAAGGTGAAGAATGAGACCAGGATGAGGATGTCCACAACTTTCGGCTATATTAGTAGATGTTGGCAAATTTCTGAAGACTGGCACGTTGTTATAAAAGGGAGGTGAGCTTACTTCCTGGCTCGTGATACTGGAGGAATGGAGCTGTCATTGATCACGATCTCGAAAGTGTTGTTGTGTCGTATGTCTTAATACACAGGTTCGAAATTGCCTAGATACAACGTACGGCGGAATAGTAGAAGAATCTGGCGTGACGTCATCCTCAACAAGACTACCGGTGCCACAATTTTTCGAGCTTACTTAGCTCCTTCTTCATGACCCCTTGATGACCTCAAGATGCACAAGCTCTTCTTTCAACCTTGCAACCGGTCGTGAAGCGATTCCAAGCCTGCACACCACGGCTCCATTTCTTTACGGTCGACACAAAGCGAGACCTCATGCGTCAATGAGTCTCGGTCGCTCAGAGTCACGAAATCTCAGTTCGTCGTGCACTCAGCTTGACATGTCTAAGAGATACACATGGGCCAACGTAACTCACTTATAGAAGCTGGGGAAAAAAACATGTGAAAAAGGGGAGAAATTGATTGAGTGTGTTGATCTTCGGAGTTTTGTCCCAGCGGACTTGGCGGCTTGGCGCCCGGTCTCTGACATCTCGAGCCTTACACCCCAGACATTATACCACCTCCTCCGCAGCCGTGTCACCTACAATGCCTGATTATCTACCATCATAGCGTACGTATATAGAATGAACGAATGTTTTGCCCACTTCCGTGAATCAACACAGTCCGGATATCAGCCTTGAGCAATCATCCCACGCGAACCTTAACATGGGATAGAACTCGCAAAAGTCCTTGATAGAGTCTTCTCCGAAGTGTTTCCAACCTTGGCAATGCTTTTTGAGAAAGCTGGTCCCAAGATTCCAAGGCTGGATAACATTTCCCACTAGCATCGGCTGAAACGTTGAGCCTCATTCGTTTTCGCGGCACGTTCTTAGTTGCGAACGCGTTGTCATGACATAGCGAATCAGAGACTCAGTGTCCCTGCGCTGGGCGGTTTACTATCGCTCAAATTAGTACCCCCAAGGCATGGCATCGCTCAAGATGGTATTTCTGAGGCACCGTATGCACGATCTCGATAGCCGCCAAGTGCCCAGCTGCCATCCAAGGTCGATCCGCGTGCCGATTATCCGGACGAGGCCATAACACTCACAACTTGGCTATGTATGCTTGACAACATGCGTATGCCCAGAAGAATTGCAGTGCTGTGAGTTTCAGCATGCGGACTCTGAAGGGCTGTGTGTCATGTGCTACAGATGAATCGTCACCTTACGAGGAAAGATTGGCGCGCAAGTCCGCCCATGCTTGCAAATGTGTTTTGACGTATCAACGTGCTGGCTGGGCTGTCTGGCTTTGATTCAAAGACCGCGTATGCCAGTCAGGAAGGCTTATTTGAACTAGGTCTGGCACTTCATTTCACTTCTTCTGCTAGCTCAGCCTCATTTCTGATGAGCACTGATCGAATTTTCTCCTTCTCTTTTAGCTTCTCTGTGAATTGGGAGTTACGGTGCTGACCTGGCTGGACCATTTCTTAACGATCCATCCTATCTTCGATATCCCTCTTTCATACTGCGTTCCTTCGACACTACTTATAGACAGGAGTTGGGAGGCTTCTTGTTGTGAGCACAGGAGCTGAAAGAAAGTTTTGCAGTCATGCCTACTCTCGATGTCAGCGAGTTGAACGTTGTTATCGCCGTTTTGGGTATGTCTTCGCGAATCAAGGAGATGGACTTGGTTCTAACTCATCAGGCGCGTTCATTCTTGCATATGGCTTCATATCAGTGAAGATCAAGCAATTATGGTACTTAGGTGAAGCCCGTAAGTACAGCCAATCATGTGGCGCTAAGGACATTGTTACTGATAACGCTAGTACCGGCTGTGATGCTGGGGATCATACTTGGGCCGATAGCAGCAAAATTTCTAGACGCAGAACGGTGGGGGTCTGGTGTTGAGGGCCAGCAGGAGGCTATCACGCTGGTAAGTAATACTTGTATCATTATTGAGGTTAAGAGCAACGTTTGCGCACGGCATCTAGTCTTGCTGTCGGTATACAGTCAGTCTCGCTAACTGACATGCGATGACAGGGAATGTGCCGAATTGTTATAGGTGTACAACTGGTAATTGCCGGATTTCAACTGCCTGCGAAGTATCAACAAGCCAACTGGAGGGAGATGGCCTTGTGCTTACTTCCAGTCATGACCATCATGTGGCTCTGCACTAGCTTGTGCATTCTGGTCGTGATTCCCAAGATGACCTTCCTCACTGCGCTTGTCATCGGTTCTTGCGTCACTTGCACCGATCCAATTTTATCGCAGGCCGTTGCTAAAGGTCCTTTCTCTGACAAGTTCGTTCCACGAGCGCTTCGCGAGATTATTTCCTCCGAAGCTGGTGCCAATGATGGCTTTGGCTTTCCTTTTCTGCTGTAGGTCCTTGATTCCGAAAACTCAAATAGATTGGGAGAATTGACAATCATAGATTGGCTACATACCTGATTCGCCATGCCGATCTTGCTGGCGTTAGGTTCAAGGAAGGTGTATCGGCGGCCGTAGAGGGTGCTCCGCATCTCCTCAAGCGTAGTGGGGAAGCAGGCATTGGGCGTCTTGGAGGCGGACTACCAAAAGCCATGGAACAATGGGTTGTCGAAGGTTGGCTCTATATCATTGCCATGGCTGTCGCCATTGGTGTCATTATCGGAGTGGGCAGCCTATTTGCCATCAAGTTTGGTTTGCGACGGAAGTGGATTGATTCAGAAAGCTTGCTGCTCTGGCCCACTGCCGTTGGAGTGAGTTACTATCCAGATCAGAACACGCACAAATCCTATGGCTAATATCACGGTTCTAGCTCTTCACAATCGGCGTGTGTGGCGCGCTCGGTACAGACGACCTCCTGGCCTGCTTTGTTGCAGGGAACGTTATCAACTGGAACGGCCTGTACCTTGAGGAAACCGAGAAGCGACATGACGAAGTCAACAGCTGTGTGGATGTCCTGTTGAACTTTGGCGGCTTCATGTACATCGGTACAATATTTCCTTGGCGTGAATTTCACATGCCGGATGTCACCGGTATCACAATTGGTCGACTGTTCATTCTCGGCTTCCTAATTGTCCTGTTCCGTCGTATACCAGCCATCTTTTTGACATATAAGCTGATGCCGCGCTGTGTCAAGGGTTGGAAGGAGGCGCTCTTTATGGGATATTTTGGCCCAATTGGTCAGTGAACGATTCTAGAATTCATCAGAAATAATGCTAATGTTTGCCAGGCATCGGTGCTGTCTTCTACGTCGAGCATACCCGTCACCTTTTCCCCAAGGCTGGTGAAGCTATGACCGAAGAAGAAGACCATTTGACCCAAGCTATGGGACCTGTCGTTTATTGGCTCGTACTCTTCTCCATCATATGGCACGGTCTCTCGATTCCCGCCCTAGACGCTTTCTACCGGTACAAGGGCGTCCAACCCATCATCGAAGAAGAACCAGCTGAAATCCACGTCTTATCCGAAAACGATGCTCTCCCGGCCAACGCCTACGGCAATCCAAAGCGCAAGTCTGTCATCGTGCACAACCGCTTTTCGCGACCATTTTCTACTGGTCCAGGGCCTGAGCTGTATAGGTGGCACTCGGATGAGAGTGTAGCGACACTCACAACGCATGCCCAATCTCCCGGAGTCGAGCACAAAATTTAAAGTTTATTAGGAAGTGGGAAATACCAATAGGAGTATTACTAGCCTACGCACTGTCTCTACCGTTCAAGAAATTAAAACCTGTCGTTCACTACCAATCACAACCTTCTCTCATGTAGCATCGAAACATGACTATCATGATTCACGACTTGGTGAATCACCGTGACTTCTCGATATCCCGAACGTTATGCAACAATAATGACATGTGTTTGTACAAAAGAAAGCTTCGAGTAGGGGTCGACGTTGTTGGAAGCTTAACAATGCTGGGTGATGGCAACGTAAGCAGGTTCACGTACAAAGTTCACAGCTGACGAATAAACAAATTGCCTTCTCTCTATAGTCTATACTACTGAAAGAACAAAGAAAAGGAGCTTGCATGTCCATATCGCATGCTCCCTAAAGTATTCCTCCTGCAGCGTAGTCTCATTGGAAGGTCAATCTAATGACGGACATCTAGAAATGTGGTGTGTTCAGAGCCATGACCATGAGCAGTCCGGCGATCAGTCCAGCACTTGGAAGTGTAATGATCCATGACGAGAAGATAAAAGCAATCTGCTTCCAGTTGACGGCGCGGATATCGAAGTTGCAAAGGGCGACACCGATAGTAGCTCCGGTCAAGCATTGTGTTGTGGAGACCGGAAGACCGAGACGACTGGCGAGAAGAACAGTGATTGCAGCGCCGAGCTCCATGGCGAAACCACGAGTAGGCGAGACCTGGGTGATCTTGTTTCCAAGGGAGCGCATGACGTTGAAGCCGTAAACTGGTTGGAGAGTTAGTGAAAGTTTAGACAATCGGGTTTGAGGAAGAACTTACTCCAGAAACCAATACCGAGCAGGAGCCCAGCAATGACAAGGATCCAGATGGGAGTATCGGCCTTGGATGTCACCTCACCACTCTCGTAAGTGTTGTAGGAAGCAACCCAAGGACCCACAGCGTTGGCAACATCGTTACTGCCGTGCGCAATGGACATCATCATCGCAGAAGCAACCTGAGCGTAGGTCCATAGATGTTCAGTCTTGTTATCGTAAACAATCGCGCGGGCGTGGACAGCGCCAAGGTTCTTCTGGGTGACGACGTCGCGGGCAACACCTTGTAAGAAAAGATACTTAGCCCAGTTGCCAATTTTCTTGGGGGAATAGAAGGGTAGGTGTTTGACAGGGTGCAGCCAGCGTTCTTCAGGCTCTGGCTTTGCTACAATAACGTGCGCGGCAAGAGCTGATTGTGGGTTGCGAGCATGGAGACCGTCGTTACTGTTAGCTTCGACAGCGCTAGAGGAGCCATGCTCACTACCCGCAGTATCCTTGGGGTTGATGATGGTGGAATTATCTTGTGCCTTCTTCAAGTCGGCCTTCTCCATGTCGTTGTCGGTAGTGTCAACCGATGACTTTGCGTAATAGTCGGTTACAACCATATCACCCTTACCCGGCCAGTAGACCGGGGGGTTCTCTCGATATAGAAGAGGTCCGAGAGGAATGTGCCATACACGCATGCGAGCATCGTTCTTAATCAGGCGACGGTGGAAGTAAGGGACGAAGAAGATATAGCTGATGGCCAGTACACCAACAGAAACTCCAAGGATGATACCGGACACTTTGCCAGCACCCATTTCTTCGAAAGACGGGGCGTTTGGTAACTCATCAAGGATGAATAGAGCAAGCATACCAGCAGTGAACGCGAGGTACCATGGAATGAGGCGAAGACCCCACTTCAGCGGGTCCTTCCTCTCAAGAACGGCGTACTTGACAGTGAGGAACAAGGCGGCGGAGATACCGGCAGCGATCAAAGGAGCGATGGCCCAAGATGCGGCAATTTGAGACAGGGAGCCACTGGACCAAGCCCACTTGAGAGGGGTTTGGGCGGCGATACCTGCACCTGCAAGCGCACCAACGACTGTTTGAGTAGTAGAGACAGGCATTCTAGATGAGTTAGTACTCGGTAATGATCTTGGCCTAAGGAAGTCCTACCCATAGAAAGTGGCAATAGTGAGGAAAGTAGCACTTCCAACTTCAGCGCAACCCATGACCAGCATAAAGGTTGCAGGAGCCGGTGCGAACTTGTCGGGTCCAAAGACTCCTGACTTGATGGTAGAAGTAACTTTTGAACCTAATGCGACAGCTCCAAGGAATTCCGTGAAGCATGCCAGAATACCGGCTTGCCACATCTTCAATGTCCTGGCGGCGACTGACGTTGCGTACGAGTTGGCGACATCATTGGCTCCATTGGATGCTGATGAAAAGATAAAGGCGATGGTGGTAAGTGCTAGAATCCAGCTGTACTTTTGAAGTACTGGTGCCATCTTGGAAAGACACTCAAAGGAGTGTCAAGTGAGGAGTAGTTGATGGTTTGATGCTATAACTCTGACCAGGCTCGAGTTCTTAAAGGTCTGCAGTAGCACGACCCTGTGTGAGATGATTGTCCACACGCAAAAGAAAGTAGAGAAAATGTCCTAAGGGGCGAATGATGGTGTGAGCACAACAGGTGCTGGAGCCTACGGTTTTATCATAAAAGAGCACGTGGTTAGGAGAGCGATCTCTATGGACTCCTGAACAAGGTCCATTATCCACAATGGCGACTCAACGGGACCAATCGATGAAATTTCGAGAAGGCCAAGGTAATCGCATGTCATTTCATCGGACTTAGAGTCTTGAGTGTCTTGGACAGATCCGCGAGAGAATCTTGTTGCCTCCCGAGAAGCCACTTCTGACGGCTTGTCCGCGTTGACAGCATCAAAGCTGTTACAAATTCAGCGAACCAGAGTTAAAGGATGAGAAACGTGGGCAGTCTCAGGGTCAACTGTGGAGGGCGGAGACGCCAAGGAGGAAAGTGTTGGCGGGCACTTGGCTGTGGCCTTGCTCGAAAATCCCGCTTCATGGACCCTGCCGTCTTCGGGTAAGCGGCACATGGTGTCCAAAGATAGCAAGCGCAACCAGAAATGCTATTCGTTTGGTTTTGAGTTCGTTGACAGGTCCAGAAGTCGTCTGTACTACTTCAAGTGCGGCGCGCGCAGCGAAATATCGTTCCTGGCAATGTTCTCCACCAGCTCCATACTGAGAACACGGCTGGACGTGACTCGCCAGGGGCTAGTGTGTGGTCGCGTGCTCACTTGCTGCTTCAAGTGGGTATGGGAATGTGGGCGGACGATTTTGCCCAGCAAACTAACGTCATGCGCGTTAGGTAAGCGATCTTCTTCCCCAGTTTGGGCAAGGCTTGCTGTTGTGTAATTGCGCGTCCGATCATCTTGCCAAGTTGACAACACTGTATCAGACGCATTCACAAGACGGTGTTCCCAGCGTATGCAGATACTGAAACGACGATTATCTAGTCGTACGATGACAAGAAGGCTTGCAGTAGAAGAGGAGGCTTGAGACAAACCAAGGCTCCTGAGAGTGACAGTGATCAGGACGTGAATTATTCGCCCAGCGATAAGCGCGGCTATGGTACAAGAAGATTTCCCTGAGCGCAGAATAAACCAGTGAGGTGGATTGCGACTCCGTCCCGCCACCCCCAGGCGCATCAACGCGGGGAGAGAGCCCCCTCTAACACTGCAGGGATGAACCTCACACATACAGATCAATATTTACATCTCTCTATTCATGAAGATTCGCAATGTGTTCTGCTCGCAATCCCTGCACTCGAGCTTGACTAAAGCGCCCTGTGGATTGTCTTCATGATTCGCGTACTTGGGTATGGTATGGGCGAGATAGAGAACATAACTGATTATCGTCAGGTCAATTGCTCGTAGTCCGCTCTTGAGATATTGGAACTCTGGTCATTCACAGTGGCAGTCGTGAACTCCGAAATCGAGATACCGCAAGGTTGACGATTTCGCGGAAGTGGTTTTGATTTTACATCAATGTCAGCTCTAGGAACCAGAGAGCATAAACTTTTCTCTGCGACTCGATATTCCAAGTGCTCCTCATGCTGTGGCCAGCACTTCTCAGCAATGAGTAAAGGTGTCAGCTGTTATACGAAACCTCTCGCTCGCACTGTTGGAGTCAACCCTTACTTGTCCGAAAAGTCCAATGCCTTACGTCAAAGACGTGACCAATCACAATGCACACAAACGTTTCTTATCTTAGCTATGGTCATAACAAAAGTTAGTCACAATAGGCCCGAAAATGTGTTGAAGACAACTGAGGCCTGCGACGCGTCGAGGCACCTGGGCGCGCCAAGGCCATTTAACGTCTTCATAACGTTATGAAAAGCTAGTAATTCATCAGTACCTATCTATCTTGTCCCATCCAGTTCAGTAACCAAATGACCGCCACATCATTCGCACCAACCATTGCGCAAGCAGAGCCAAAGTCCAGGTTCAAGCAGCACTAATTAACGAATCCAACTACGTAAGAATATCACTTTTGCAATGTATGCCACGCCTTGAGCAATACACATCCGCCCGATGTTTCAGCAAATGCATGAAATCACACCAAATTCCAAGAATGTCAAGAACTGCTCCCACGCTTGGCCGTCATCGCTGCATGCACTCGCGTAGAATTTAGTAAGAAGAAGGGCCGTAAATCATGCCTCAGGGTTCGGAGTATACTGCAGTCTTGTCAATGTGAGAGAAGGCAGCAGGGGTGTACATCGCAGCCTGACCTTCCTGTGGTGCATCGAATCCGCCGGCAAGACCCGGGTTAGTATTAGTTTTGGCTGGTAACATGAAGTATCTGCATGAAGTTCTCTTCATCGGCCGACCTGATGCTCAAAAACCACCCCGTTCTGGATGCAGTCGTTGAGTAGAGTCTGCAGAGCGTTCACACCACCCTCATCTTCTTCGCCCAGCTGAGTTTGGGCAGCAATAGTCCACTGAGCATGTTCGCGGTGCATGCCCATCACATTTAAGAGGCGCTTCAGGTGCTTCTGTGAGTCGGCCGCGATGGTGTCGAAGTCCGGCTCCTCGTTTGGGTAGTTGAAGTGTATCCATTCCAGAAGCTCTGCGTACTTCTCCTCAGCCTGCGATTCCATGTTGAACGGCACCATCTGCTGGAAGAGACTGCCGATGTTGAGGGTGATGTAATGTGTGACGGAGGGCTCAGAGTCGAGACTAGTGTGGCTGTCTTTCCAGTATTTTCCAAGCCGGCCTGCGATTTCGAGGAGGTGGCCGGTGAGTGCAGAGGGATCGCTGATTTCGAGATGGTTCTCAGGAAACAATATGAAGATGCGGCGAAAGCGGGATGCGGTTGCCCACATGGCAGTCTTGCGTCTGCTATTGTGGCCAGACTTGCCCAAGTTGCGGATGCTTCTAGACGAACCATTGGGATCGAGATAGGGCTTCAGAGACCGGCTGACGCTGATTTCGAGCTGGATGCAGTTGTAGAGGACCCATGAAGCCTCGTGGTTGATGGCTTTGGAGACCTGCAAGATGTCGAACCTTCCGTCGATGATGGTCTTGCCACTTCCATGCCTCCTGCAAGAATCCCGCTCCCTTGTTGTTGCATCCGGGCCGCAGCATTCCTTGACAGGTATGGACAGACCTGCTTTGAGCATATACGCGAATACAATTTGGCGAACCTCCTTCGGTAGTACACCCAGCGTTCCGAAGCCACCCTGACCTACGACCCAGAATATTGGCGAGCCTGGCTCAGGAGTTGGAGACACGAGCTCCAGGTCGAAACGGCGCTTCCGTGGCGTCCAAGGGGGTGTTGGAAGACTCTCGGTCTTAGATTTCTTGCCCGATCCATTGTTCCATGAGTATACTTCACACAACACCATAGTCACTGACATACCTTTCTTCCGGCGAATGAGCCCTCTTTGCCTTCCTGGACACGAATCTTCCATCCATACTCCTCAACTGTTGGGCAACGTACGCAGTACTCGATAAGCCCCCACCGAAGCGAGCATCATACTCAGGTACGACCGCTTGGAGACCTCGATAGTATCGTAAGTTCCGAAATATCGGAGAGAGCGGGAGAGCTGAAGCGAGCCGATGAGAGACGAGGAGTAGCAATCTTCCTATCAGGCATATCGGAAGCCCTGATAGTTCTCAGATCAGATAGCTGTCTCTGGAGGAGAAGATGCTAGCGTACAGATCCGGTAGTCGAAGAAGGCCTGCTCAAGGTAAGATCCTCATAGCCGAGAAGTTGGTGGTCTTTCCTTATACTAGTAATCTGCCTTCACCTAGTCGGTAAGATCATATGCGTCGAGTGTTTGCCATTTTCCATGCTGCTTAGAGGTTCGGAGCGAACTTCACCCAGTATTCGCCACTGCAGGTAAGAGTAAGACTTACTCACTTCGGCTTTCTAGACCATTAACACAGCTTTCATACATCCTTTTAGCGAGGTATTTTTATGCAAAGCATTGCGAGTACTTGTGGCATGCTGCTGTTGCGCTTCGTAACCTCCAGTCCATAGGGCATGGTGACTCCGAGGTCATGCGCTTCACCTCAATATCGGCGATGATTTGCAGCCTTGCAGACCAGCTCCAAGATGCATCAGACCTGTCAGCCTGATTACTGTCTCATGACTCAATGGATTAGCATGGTGGGGTTACACATACATGTACGCTCCCGAGACACGTCATGTGAGCACGCGTGGACGCGCCTACCCATCTTGTCCAGCTGTTGCCATCAACACAGTTAACCTCACTCCCTTCCGGACCGCCAGTTCACTTCCAACATGCGCTGAGCCATAGCTCACCCGAGCAGTATTGTACCAAACGAGACATGCTATCCCCACTCACAATCACAGCACTCGCTCACTTCTCACTCGCCTTCGCATATCAGCAGCATCTCCTCAGCTCGCCCCTCGTCCTCGTCCTTGTCCTCCTCCTCCTCCTCTCAACTCCCCCAACCAAATGATGCCGAACCACTACGAGGTCCTCAAGATCCATAACACTGCGGACAGTGCCGCCATTAAGAAGGCCTACCGCAGGCTAGCACTTACCCACCACCCCGACAAAACACTCCATCTCCCCGACGCAGACCGCCAAAAGCGGGAGAAGATCTTCAAGCTCGCCACGCTTGCATACGAGGTTCTCAGCGACGTGGTCAAACGAGCCTCATACGACCGGACACTGCGAAGCACCCGCACCGTCCCAGGCAGACCCGCAGCGCAACCACCACCACCACCACCACCACCACGCCCTGCCCGCCGAGAACCACCTTATAACCCAACATGGGCACCCCGATCACCACCTGAAAATCATACATGGGCACCACCATCAACACCACCACCACCCCGACCTCGTTTCAACCTACATGTATGGAGTGCCGGCGCCCTCCCTCCGACCTCCTTCAGCACGCAACCCTGGTTCTATGCACCCGTCAGCGAGACTGAGACGCGCACCGTCTTCAACTTCAAGAACCACCAGGGCTGGGACTTCTCCATCGGCCTAACGCGGCGCTTCAAGTTCCTCCAGCGGCCTCTCGTGCCAGTCCTGCAGACTGATACGCGCGGCCAGATCAGCATCACTTTCCTGCTGCAGCGCGACAATACCGTGAGAATGGCCGCGTTCATAGACGTAAAGGAGGTGCATGTCACCGTGGATAGAGTCCCGGGACACAAGGAAGTCGCGCTGAGCAGCTTGTTCGTCGAATCAAGAGTCGAAGACCAAGGCGTCAACGCGATCGAGCTGCGTATCAGTCTCGCAACGGGTTCGGAGCGCGATCTGCAGGCACGGTTTTCGGCGGCGTGGGATGTGGACTGCGGCTTTCTGGCGGGGTTTTTCCAACGGCTGAGGGTCACGCATTTGGTGTTTTGGCCGCATTTTCCGCGCGGTGCGTTTAACGAGGACGGCGAGGTGCCAACGGATGCGAAGGATGGGTCGCCCATGTGCTATGTCAAGCAGGAGTGTCCCGATATTTTGTTTGTGAAGCTGGGCAAGGCGTACTATTGTCAGGAGCAGACGCATAGTTCGAAGAAGTTGTGGCGCGTTGCGGCTGTTGGGACGATGTAGGCGGTCGGTGGATGGTGTTGGTACGATGTAGGGTCTAAATGGAGGAGTTGGAATATCTGGCTCGCGATCAGTGTGCACTAGACTTGGACAATCTTGTCTGTAAAATGAAAACATTGCTGATTCTATACCTGTCTAAATGCCGATGCTACCTGAAATGCCAGTCGTGCTATCTATCGCACGCCAGGAATTGGTCCCTTCTTCTCATTGTGGCCCAAATCTTCCTCGTTCCATCCGCTGCCAGCGCCCACTTTCCTCCCGCCCTCCTGCCTCTTGACTCTACACCACAGACTAATATCCTTGTCCCACACAAACTGCCACATAACATTAACCCAGCTCTTGTGTATCGGCAAGTCGTCGTAGAACTCGTGAGCGATGCGATTGAGCGCAGGGAGACGCGTCCACGGAATAGCCGGGAAGTCGTGGTGCTCGTTATGCAAGCCGACATTGTACGTGAAGAAGTTGAGCGCGCCGTAATACGAGTACGTCTCGGGCAGGGGGATCTTGTTCGCGGGATTTGCGGCGTCTTTGTTGGGCTTCTCGAAGACGTAGTGCTCGGCGATGAAGTGGCCTGCGCAGGGGTGCAGCGAGCCAGCGAGGAAGCTGCTCAAGATCAAGTAGCCGAGCGCCCTTCCTCCCGCGAATTGTACCAAGGCGTAGTCGAACGCGAGTTGGACGACGATGTTGAAGAGGTGGATCTTGGTGAGCGGCAGCTTGTACACGAACATGGGGCGCAGTGCGTAGAAGAGGATCTGGAAGGTGGCGAAGAAGGCCTTGCCGGCGACTGAGTCGAGGAACAGGGCTTCAAATGCAGTGGGCAGATCTGTGTCGAGGCCATTGACGCCCAGCGACTTGTGGTGGGTCAGATGGTACGGTCTGAAGGAGGCGCTGTAAGGGATGCCAATGGGCAGGTTCGCGAAGACGGCGAAGACGCGATTGGCCAGCGGCGAGCGGAAGGCCAAAGTTGTGCGATATCTCGTGAATGGCGAGGAAGAGGTTCTGGTTGGCTGTGGCGCCGACGATGTATGCTGTGAGGAGGAAGGGCCATGACAACACGGGGGTGTTGCGGAGGAGGTACGCGCAGAGGACCTGTATCGAGACGACAAGGAGGACGACATATTTGGTGAGAGGCTCGGGACCGCAAAGCTTTGTCACCTGCGCCAATTAGCTGGAGAACAACAAGAGAGTGGTGGCATTGCATACCTCTGGGTGCGCCTTGATAATGGCCATCCGCCTCGATCTGTGCGGCTCTTCGGTGTATGTCCAGAAAAAGTGGTCATGTTCGCTGTTGAGTGGGGGTTGTTGCTCTTCCGCCTTCACTGTGAAGCCCCTACTCGCAGGTCTGCGCGGGGGCACAGTTGCAGTACTGACTGAAGAACGCATAATGGCTGCAGCAGGACGCAATTGAGTGTGTTGTTGCTGATGGACTGAAAATGCTGCTGTGTGTTGCTTGGATGAGTTGACAGAACCCTGGAGTCCGAAACGGGTTAGCGGGTGGCGGGATATGTGGGGTTCAAGGACCCCGAATCGTGGAACGTTGGCTGGAACTCCTCCGGACAGTATCACCGCACTTTCAACACTAATTTCAGCTTTGACGTACTTTGGAATTGCTTGCGAAATATCAATTGCACCTGTTGTTACACAGTAATCTACGCTCCCGATCCTGCACCTTGCCCAGTACGTAATGCATCATTGGAAAGGCGGCTGCGGCTGTTGCTCGTACGGATACAGCTGGCCATTGGACGGGAACGCGTTCTAAATCCAGTTAGTTTTTGTTCGTTACCACTGGGTATCATACTCACCCAGTTGAAAGTGTCCGAGTAAGGGCCTAGATCCATCGGCATGTCGTTCACTGTAAAGGGATTCGCGTACATGGCATCCATGCCAAAAACGTTGCGACTTGAGGCTTCATCAGTGAAGTCGTTCAAGTCCCATGATGGTGCAGGCGAAACCAGGTCCGGCTGTGAAGTCACTATTTGCGCTGTCGTTGTATGTCAGTGACTGATATACGCTTACGAAGACACACGTCTTACATTTGGGAGCTTCACCAGTGCCATGCTCACTGGCATCTGCCTTGCTAAGAACCAATCTGATCGCTTCTGCAGCTTTTCTGGCTTCATGCGATCTCTTACTGGCCTTCTTCCATATTCTTTGCGCTCCACGAAGACGCTCAGTGATATGCTGACGAGATGGTGGTCCACGATCGAGTCTTAGTCCACTTGTTGAACCATTGTATGTGAGTGGGGACGGAGCCGTCAAGTCTTCGTCAAGATCCAGGATCAAAACTGTCGTAGCCAGCAGGAAGTCTGAAGCCACTATGGATGACATGTACCAACTCATAGTGAAGATCTGCCAGCCAGGTGTCCAGAGCTTTTCCGCCTGGCTGAATTTCGACATCGAGCCTTGTGTTGTAAGTCGAGCATCTCACATGCTGCATTTAAGCATACTCTCCGCGAGTAGTCATATTTAGGATCTGTGCGCCCGGGCAAGTGGAAGGGTCTGTGTAGCATGAGTTCGGCTTTCAGGAATGATAAGCCTATGTAGAGACGTCGCAATGATGTCGGATCTGTGGCCATGTCAAAATCCTCGGAAGCCAAGGCCTGAGTCGCGGGTGGTAAATTATCGTATACATGCCGCAGCAACGAGTCCACATGCATGAAATCTCGATAAGGCGGCTGCGACGTCGCGTTCATCAGGTCCATAACTTTCGCGTGTACCGTTCGCACTCTTGTCGTGATAATTGCGTACAATAGTGGTGTCAACATCGTCTCTGGCTTTGACGGAGGAAGCTCGGCAAGATCTTCGTGCAAATCTTCCTCCTCAAGGTTTCGAGGCTCTTGCGTGTCGTACATGAATGGTTGCATCATCCTCGGTAGGCCCACTTGCGCCGACGAGACGAGATCGATTGCTATGATGACTAACCATGCTCTGCGTCGCAGTTCCGCTTGGAACGGCGAGATGTTGGCGAAACGCGAAGGCTCCCGATGGTAACCCATCCTAAGCGCAATGCGTACGATCATTCCGACGAGAACAAACGAACTGAATTGTGTATCAGAAGATCGCGTAAACTCAGTACCAAAGTATGCAATCATCGTTTCAACTGTCCATGGTGGACACTTGGTATAGTTTGCCAGGATCATTGCTTGAACTATTTTCTCGCGATAGAAGTCGATGCGAGCTGTGTTCAGCGAGTCGACTGGAGCACTGGTCCCGTAACTTTCGGGATCTGACAATTGGAACGTCGCGCCGATACAGAGGACTGAATACAAGAGGCCCAGCCACATGGTAGAGACTTCGAAAGGATGTGTCCAGAATTTCTCATACTGCGCAAAACGTCAGCGTTGGAACGTACAAGGAAAGGCATTGCTGACTTGTCTGAGGAAGCTGGGTCGATGTAACAAGGCTGCTGAGCTTAGCTTTTGATATCTTAGGTCTCACACAAAGCTTACTTGGAGCTGTCATCATCGACTCAAAATAATTCGCGACCAGCTGGTCGGCTTCAGATCTACGAGGCAAAGCAGCAAGCAACTCTTGCTTGGTTGCATGTCGTTGGCGGCCAAAGAGAATATCGGGACCAGGTATGTCTCCCACGTTGTTGTCTTGGGCATGGGCAGATGTGGGAATTTGATCGAGATGTTCTTTGAGCTCCGAGATCTAGGAGAAAGTTAGAGCTCATGTACAAGCTGTAATGGAGAAGAAAATTGAGCTATGGATCGGGCTGTATTCCATTGATGCAATATCACACAAGCGTGATTTTTTGAGATGTACGCTCGGAGATGTTGGTGCCGCATTGCCAGATCTTAATTTACTCACTCCATCTAAAATACTTGTCCAGTGGCCGCTGTTCGTGTAGGTCGTGGTTTCATCACTTATCTTAACACGATCGGGCGTGCCAGGAATCTCGGTCTTGATACTCTCACTCGTGGGGTCTGGCAAAGAAGCAACGGAGAATACGGGACTCGTTTGTTCTCGGTCCTTACTTCCCATGAGTGAAGTTACAAGCTGCTCGAGCTGAGTGATCCGATCGTGAATGCCATTAGGGGCTCTGGACTCTTGAGGGGGCGGAACATTTCGTGCAAATGTGCAAGAAAATGACAGACCTCTGTCAATGCAAGTTTTGCATGGCTGTTGCCGATCGCATTTTAGCCTTTATTATTAGCATACAACTGTGGCAATGGAGTCACTCGGATAAGAGGCGCTCACTTCCTTCGCCTACAAAGTGTACAGGATAAGGTAGGCTTTGGTCTGCGCCGGCTAGGCGGTACATCGTGATGGTTTGGTTCCGCATTCATGTTCGCATTCAGCGCAAAGTTTAACGTTCAGTTGAAAATGAGATAGATCAGCGACTGAAGTATCTCACTCGTCGGCCGAGCTTGGAAGGGATCACGGCGTGCCTGCCTTGAAGGTTTTCGGCGCTCGGGCAGATACTAGTCCCGCCCTACCGGTAGGCTCCTGCCACCGACTTCGCCTGGGTCCAAACTACGAACTCCCACATCTGTTCACACAACGGCTATACAAAGACATTACAAGCAGTTAACATTTCTGCTCTGTACGGACATGTCGGTGAAGTAGAATCATTATATTTATGGCGCAGGAGATCGTCGTCACAATTATCTTGTGGCACAGCCTTGCTACGCTTCACTCCTCTCGACCCGGCCATGATGTTCGCTCACTATCCTAGACCTGTTACACAGAATCTGCAATCCAAGTTATTTGGCGACGGGGCGACAATTCCCACGGAGATGCTCGAGAAAGAGGCTCAAGCATTGCCACAATCACGTGCCCGTGTTTAGTCATTGGTGGCGGCGGATGCAACTTTGGCGGCTTCAGTGGTGGGACGATCCCGTTGCAGCAGGCTGGGCGCTTCGGCGTTAACAGCCCCCCGTACACAGCGCGTTCGCCCGGACTATAACCTGCGGTTCTTTGACCTCATCTTGAAAACGTTGTTCAACAATATTTTCAACTCAGGAAATGCAGCCAACAAAGGATAATCGTGCCACAACATCATGTTCCGAATGTCAGCGGCGCAAGCAGCGGGTACGTCGGGACCTCAGGTTGAAGGCCTTGACGGGGCTAACTAATGACCCGTCTAGTGCTCTCGCGAATGGCCATGCAATCATTGTCAGGCTAGAAAAGTTGCACATCTATGTCAATTTGGAGCGAAGAAAGCGCAACAGGAATCTCCACCAGATTCGAATCGGTTAGTTTGCTTCAAATAGCGATTCCTCGACGAAGTCGCCGAAATAACCATGCCTATGCAGTGAATCGTCCAACGAGTCCCGAGGGCAAAAACGGAGCTTCCCAGAACCGAGTGAAACGTCGTCTAGTGAGCAACCTGGTGACATGGAAGAGCCAGAAGATGGGCTTAAAATATGGGGCTTCATGCCAGGACATGTGCATTACAAAGTCGGTAATGTAGAGGATGTAGGCAGCATCGTTCCATCGTGGACCGCAACTGATCATCGCTCAAGACTCCTACCCGAAAAGCTTCTGCAGCGGATGCTACAACGTCGAATGCAGTTGAAAAGATCATGCATGTAATCCCGACACGATCAATCACAGGTTCGTTGCCCTGCTCTTTGTCGGACTTGTGAGACTGATAGGCGTAGATGCTTTCGTTAACCACTTTCTAAACCTTGTCAATTATCGATACAGTGCCATTTATGGGCCTACATTGGCCGACCAATACGTCACATGGTGGGCCGATCGTACCGCGCAGAAACGTGTCTCTCCCGAGTTCACGTGTCTGTTATTGCGGATATGCGCCTACTCAGTGCAGTATCTTACGCCAAGTCTTCGCGAAATGGTGGAATTTGAGCTTGCGTGCGACTCCCAGGTCCTCACTGATAGGTTCGCTACAGCCGCGGAGCAACTGAGCCAGAGCTTCCAAGCATCGGACCCGACTATCGAGCGTATACAGGAGCAGTTTTTGAAAGGAGCTTGGCTGAAATCAGAGTCGAAGATTGTTGAGTCGTGGCATGCTCTAGGCTGTACAATACGTGCGGCACAAGAGCTGGGTACGAGTTAGTTGATCGTGTACAATTTCTTGACACTAACATGGACAGGTATTGATAGAGATGCTGGGATTGAAGAACTACCGGAATTCGACATCGAGATACGGAGACGCATGTGGGCTCTGTTGTACTTATGGGACTGGTAAGTTGACGAGTATCTTGCGGTAGAAGTGCTAATGAATTTCTAGGCAAATGTCAGCATGGTTAGGGAGACCAAACCTCATTGACCAAAAGAACCTCGATTTTAAGTTGCCGAACTTGCGACTAGACCAGTCCACCACCGAACCTAACGCGATTTCCCCATTTGCGCACATGTCTCTCCAAGCACAATTAGGCAGGAGGATAGCAAGCGTACTACGTGACGTGCAGCCTGCTCGTGGTCCTTCAGCGGAAGAGGTGCTGGCTGTCGAAGCGGAGTGTGAGAAGTTTATCGAAGAGCTACCGGCGATTTTTCGAGTTGATGACCCAGATACCTCTCTCGACGAGCAGCATCCGTATTATGTTTTTCAGCGACACCAGATGCACTGTGTCATCTTTGTTTCGATGCTGAATTTCTATAAGCCATATCTGACGCGGGATCGAGCAGATGTACTGACGGACAGAGACGATGAGTTTCGCAAAATGGGTGTTGACATTGCATTGCGTGTTCTCCGGGTTTCGCGCAGACTGTTTGACCATGAGTTTCCTATCAACGCCAAGTTCCACATGGTAGTGTTCTCGATCTTCGACACTGCAACGATCTTATGTTCGGCTATTATCCACGACCGCGACCACATGTTACCACATCGGCACGAGGTTGTGGACGCCATCGAGGATGCGCTTGGCATACTCTATCAGCTCAGCCACACGACTAAGCTGGGGGCTTCATCTTATAGCTTCCTGCAGAAGCTTGTACAAGCCAGCCCCGAATTGTACCGGTGTTCGCCAGTGAAGAAGCGCCAAAAGCAGCAGCAGCTTGTCGCAGCTCCGTTGTCCTCACCAACTCCTCCGACTACATCGCCTCCTGTTGCTATTTCTATTGAGACTTCTAGTATTCCGCCGAGCGTGGTTGCTCCACCACAAATGACAACAACGGATGACATCTCGTTCGATCTGGACCAGTTCCTCGCAAACAATCCTTTTGGAGATCTTGGGGACTCAGCCGCTCTCGATATGGGTGGGATGGAGCAGATCTGGGATTGGGAAAACTTGCATCTCGAAGGCCTTTCGCAGAATGAGTCGACTTCATGATACGGACCTCGATGGCCTTTTCCTGGAGCGGTTATAGTGAACCTTCCAACTGTTCCCAGCTTCTTGACATGATTGTTAAAGCAAACGGATGCTGGATTCGTCCCTCTATGTTGCGTCTCAAGCTCAGCGGCTGGCAACGACAAATTCTCGACTGCACTCTGCCAACGGGTCGTTTGAGTGCGATAAGGACTTAGACACAATATCTAGGATCGATTGCGCCAACCAGGACCGAATGTCTGATTATGGAGCCGAGCAAACTTTATATCTAGACATTTTCCCGAAGAATTTCAAATCTCCTCACTTGTTTATATAAGTTGTGAGCCCTACGGACCATTGGCCGTCAAGGGCTGCAACTAAGAGAAATCGGATTCTTCAATGTAGCGAGAAGAGACTGAAGATCAAGAAGCCCATAGATGCATACCAAAGGGAATATGAGGCTTTCATGACCATTCTCTGTTCGATCTCCCGCCAATTTAGGAGCCACACTCGATCAGCACGCCAGGAGCCACGACTCACAATTTATGAGCACTTCGAGACCCCAGAGTAAAAAAACAAATCGTACAAACCCGGGCATCGCCTCTGAATTATATCTGCAACGGAGATGCTTACGGCGCTTCGGTTAAATGTGGCGTCATGTACGACTGACAATGCGGGGTGCGGATAATGTACATAGTGACCTTGGCATAATACTCCGCATCGTAAAGTCAATCATAAATGCGCTAAATACTGAATCAGTGGCCGGATCGCTGCCTCAATGAGAGAATGTACTGAAAATGATCACGCTTTCGTGGATGCAGACACCCTTGCCTTGGCCATATACTATGCCCTCGATTATATCTCTGCATTGTAATAGGCGCATTAATTTTGTCTGCAGGCGGAGTGGTACCTTGCAGTTCATCGGACCCGTTGCCGGGTATGTGAGCTGCCCTGGTCAAACTCTACTTCATTTGCAACCTCTCTTACACGGTGAAGAGATCGACATGCTTGGTCGGTACAATACCCACCGGCAGGGAGACTGATCGTGAAGATTCTTGGAAGTATAAGGCCTGTTCGCCCTCCAACGACGGGATGATGGGCGTACTATTCGCAGACTTCTGTGCCCCTCACGATGAAGACAGGGGCGACGCTACTGCTGAGCCTACTGCTCAGTCCTGTGCATGGATTGACCAGCGCATCCACCACTATCTGGTTTGGCAAACCAGGTGTGATATGGACCGATGCACTTCCTGTTGGTAATGGGCGATTAGGGGCGGTCATTCACGGTGGGTATGGGATGGAGCAAGTTGGATTGAACGAAGACTCGATATGGAGCGGAGGGCTGCAGAAACGCATCAACTCCAACGCATTGGCCGCATTCCCCGGAATACCCGAGGCTTTCACGAACGGAAACATCAGCAAAGCGGACGAAATCTGGCATAACAATTTGAAAGGAACTGGGACGCAGGTGCGGCAGTATCAACCCGCTGGAAATATGATGATCGAATTTGGCCAGAATGTTTCCAGCGTGTCTGGTTACAATCGGTCTCTGGATTTGACGACTGGAGAGAATCACGTGTCTTATACTAGAAACGACGTTACCTACTTGCGACAAGCTCTTGCGAGCTATCCGCATGATACGCTTGGCTTTCGATACACGGCGGACAAAGCTGGAGCTCTGGACATGAAGATTTCTCTGACCAGAAACGAAAGTGTGACTGGACTGAAGGTTGATCTGGAGAAGTTGTCCATCACAATGTATGGCCAAGGAACGAATGATTCGTCGTTGAAGTTCGTGCACTCAATCAGAGTTGTGGCAGATACAGGTATGATTCATGGCAAGCACAGACTTGTTTCTAGGCTAACGGGAATTTTTGCGTAGGCAACTTCACCTCGAATAGTACATCATTGATACTAAAAGGTGGAAAGGAAGTTAGAATATACTACGGAGCCGAGACTACTTTCCGTCACGCAAATGTTGAAGCGGCAGAAGCAGCCATGAATGCCAAACTAGATGCTGCTGTGGCGGTTCCGTGGGAAGAGTTCAAGTCGAAGGCAATTGAGGATTACAAGAATCTTGCAGATCGAGTACAATTAGATGTGGGAAGCTCTGGAGAGATCGGCCGCCTTGACACTGGTCAGCGACTCAAGAACTGGAACACTACTGGCAATGCGACATCAGATCCAGAGTTGATGGCTCTTACCTACAATTATGGCAGATTCTTACTGATTGGCTCTTCGAGGATTGGAAGCTTACCATCGAACCTTCAGGGTGTCTGGAATGATAAGTTCAAGCCACCGTGGGGCTCACGGTTCACGATCAACATCAACACCGAGATGAACTATTGGCCAGCCGAAACTACCAACTTGGCGGAGACACACCTCCCAGTGTTCGATCATCTTTTGCGGATGCAAGAGCAAGGTCGATACGTGGCGAAAGGCATGTACAATATGAGCGGATGGGTCTGCCATCACAATACCGATCTTTGGGGAGATTGTGTACCCGTGGACGACCAAACTTACTGGGCCGCCAACCCAGTCGGTGGCGCCTGGCTGGCTCTGCACCTGATCGAGCACTTCCGTTTCAACGGCAATACGACCTGGGCATCTTCGACAGCCTTACCAATCCTGAGCGATGCACTTACGTTCTTCTACGACTTCTCCATCAAGAAAGGCGACTACAACGCCCTCATCTACGACTCCTCGCCCGAAAACTCCTATCACATCCCCAGTAACAAACAAGTCCCCAACGCAACCACGGGTATCGATCAAGGCTCCGCGCACCCCCGTCAAGTCCTCCACGAGCTCTTCTCCGGCTTCATCGAGATGTCCGAAGCAACCGGCAGTATCGATGGCGTCGCCAAAGCCAAAGACTATCTTGCACACATCGAGCCGCCGAATGTTGCTACAGACGGCCACCTCCTCGAATGGTCTGGCGATTTCAGAGAAACCGAGCCCGGTCATCGCCATCTCTCGCACCTCCTAGGCGTTTATCCCGGCGGGCACATCAGCCCGCTGATCAACAAGACAGCATCGGACGCCGCACTTGTCAGTCTGGACAATCGTATCGCAGCCAGTACGGATCCGATTGGGTGGTCGAAAGTCTGGGCTGCCGGCATATACGCGCGTCTCTTCGATGGAGATAAAGCTGCATTCCACCTTTGCGATTTGATCAGTAACTATCTCGCTGGAAATTTATTCGATTTGAATATTGGGGTGTTTCAGATCGATGGGAATTTGGGATTTACGGGCAGTATGACGGAACTGTTTCTGCAGAGTCATGCAGGCGTTGTGCATTTGGCGCCTGCGCTGCCGAGTAATTTGATACCGGAGGGAAGTGTGAGTGGGCTCGTTGCGAGGGGCGGATTTGTGGTGAGTGTGAAGTGGAAGGATCATAAGTTTGTGGAGGCAACAGTGGAAGCGCAGAGGGGAGGACTGTTGAAGTTGAGGGTGGAGGACGGGAGAGAGTTCAAGGTTGATGGGTTGGCATACGATGGGAGTATTGAGACGAGTGCTGCGGTCGTGTACAAGATCAGTATCTAGGGAAAAAGAAGGTACGCTCTACGAATAAGATGTTACACAATACAAGATGGTGCTCCATGGAGTGCAAAATGATTCAATACGCTGTGTTGGATGAGAAGTCCGTGCCTCAAAGGCTATGCGAACGGCCTCAAAGTTAATTACTGGTGACCTGGCGCACATCCATGCGATCAGTCCTTGGTATAACAAGAATGAGGCTCGCTGAATTCATCAGCCTACGAAGTACGTGTGGTCGCATGCTTTGCTGACCGTGTGCGACCTAAGGAACAAGCGTTCAAGGTGCAGGTCAATGTAACCATACCATTGACTCCAGTGAGCTAATATGTCCCTGTCAAATTACAGCCTGCATGTCGCAGCATCAGAAAAGCGCGCAACACGCCATGCGACTCCATGTCCCTCCCCATGCCAGGGTCCACAGCATGGCGATCCTCAAGGCTCAACCCCGCGCAATTGTCAAACCGCGCGGCAGACTCGGTCATCTTCTCCCAAAAGGTGTTTTGTTGGAGGATCAAGGACACTCTTCTTGTTCACCCTCAGATCGACATCTGCGCAAGATGTCGCGGGACCCAGTGCCCAAAGTAGAAAATTGATACTGGTGATGTCGGTCCGCGCCTACAGCCGGTTTTCCAAAACTTGCGATTATACGAAAGTGTAGAGCTTATTGGTTAGGATGGTGGAGCCGGTGGGCTCCGATGCCTCGTTGCGATCAGTACGGTAGAGTTCTGAAACGTAAGACGGTAATCTCTGGTGGTGCATAGCGGCTCCCGAACAAAACTTTTCACCCGCCACCGTCAACACTTTTGAGAGGCCGCATTGACATGATCATAAACGTTCTTTTCCAACTGAAGTCGTCTCGATAAGATAGGACACTCTCATTGCGCCCACCATAATCAACCCCCTCTTGTTATCGCGGATTACGCGCGGAGTCCGAATGTTCACGTGCGTCACTGCGCATGGTTGGGGACGTGGAAAAGTCGGTTCGGGGCGATTCTTGCCTGGGTCTATTTGCCGACGGGTGCACTTAGCGTGTCGCTCAGTCAGATGAGCGTATCAGAGCTCGGGTCGCGTTGATCTTTGCAGTGAACGGACAAGCAACGTGATGATGCTCTGAATGGTGGTGGCAGGTTATCTGACCATGCCCGTGCCTAGACATAGCATGCCCTAACGCTAATAGGCAACGTACATTTTCTTCTCTAGGATACTTTATATAAAAACTTTCTTAGCATAATTAGCGCGTATAGTACGTATTTAAAGAGTTAAGAATTAATTCTTAATTAATTTATAGTTTATTTATAATTAATTTAATAACTTAAATTTAGAAGCTACTCTACTATAGCTGCCTCTTTTCTTTCTTTTCTAATTATTAGTACTAACGTTCTAATTATTAATATAGATTTTTTTAATCTAGACTTTAATAAGACTAAAGGTTTTAAGTAGCTTAAAGACTCTATAATAGAAGCACTAGAGAAGGTTAAAGAGATAGTAAGTACTTTAAATTAATTAATAATTAATTTATAGCTAATTAGTCTAAGAATATTATATAATAACGTCTAGTAATAAGAATAACAACGCTCTCTAAGCTAACTATCTTAAATTTCTAGCTATAATCTCTGCTTACTCTTACTCTAGTATTAATAGCTATGCATCTATTATCTAACTAAATAGCTTAGCTATGTAGCATTAGAGATAGAAGATGTAATTAGAGCGTGCTAAAAGCATAAGTATTTATGCAAATTAATTATTAATTAATTATTAATTAATTTTCTACTAGTTCTAGTACTATAAGGCTATTAAGGTAAAGAAGAAGACTACCTTCTATCTACTATTAAATACTTAGGCTTATTGCTAAGTTCTGCACTGCACTAGAGTTTAGACCTATAAATTTATTAATAATAAATTGCAGATTTATTCCTATGCTAAGGTTAATAATAACCTCTATAATAAAATCTGCTAATATAAGAGTACTATTACTTAGCTTAAGCTTAATCTATTAAAGTATAAGGCTAAGAACTTCTTTAATATACTTATAAGGCGCTTTATTGCTAGATATTATAATACGCTAACTAAGGCATGCTACTCTAAGCTTACTATATTAAAGAAGATAGTAAGTTATCTAAATTAATTATTAATTAATTACTAATTAATTTAGCTACTAACTAGTACTCTACGCTAGCTTATAATATGCAATGCCTAGATACTTAGAACTAAATACTAAGTTTAAAATATTCTAAAGAATACAGATCTTAAGTACTTATGCGCTCTAATTAGTAGCATTACTAAGCTTTCTTAAGAGCACTATATAATAGTTAAGCTACTAGTCTATTATACTTCTAAGTATAGTAAGTTAATTAATAAATTTATTACTAATTAATTCTAAGTTTATTTAGGCGTAAACTATATCTAGAGCTAGAGCTAGATAGTTAAGCAGAAATGCAATATTATATTTAATATTATTATCCTAGTAGATACTGTACGTATTCTATATATTATAGTTATCTTAACTAGAATATATACTTATATCTTATCTCTACTATAGAAGATTAATAGAGATAAGATAGATATAATTATTAGCATTCTTTAGCTTATATTAAGTTCTATAATTACTAGAAGTACGTTTTAGCGTAATTAATTACTAATTAATTACTAAATTATTATAGCTTCTTTTCTATTCTTCTTTCTCTTCTAAGCATACTTTATATAGCGTAGCTATTAGTCTATAGAATAACTAAGCACTGCGCTTACTAATAAAGACTAGCTTATACGCCTTATTTACTATAAGAAGCTTCTAAAGTTTTTATATAGTAGTAGCTTTAAGAGTATATTATTTAAATAGAGAACTAACTACTAGAATAAAGAATATATAAGCATACGTACTAAATAAATTAATAATAAATTTTAAATTATTTTAGGCCTATATCTAATGCGTGCTCTCTGTAATTAATAAGAATATTATTATTTATATATTTAAAGATTAAGCAAAGCTACTTATAAAGTAGAACACGTTCTAAGTTAATATATTATTTAAGAAGTTTAGAGATAGCTAGTCTAAGATTCTCTTTACTTTATTCTTTAAGAATTATAGAAAGAGTATAAATTTATTTCTAATTTATTGCAAAGTAATCTTACTAGAGTATAGTTTTTATATATAGTTATATTATTACTAATATTTAGACCTTAGCTATATATAAGAAAGCATTTACAGCCTACTTTAAGATTATTAAAGAGCTCTTAAGGCAGAAGTTCTAATAGCTGCATATCTACTATAATAGCTATATAGGAATTACTATTAATATAGATATAAAATAGATAGCTAGTTCATGAATTAATTATTAATTAATTTATAATTAACTAATATTTATAAGCTTTAGGCAATACCTCTCTGCTATTAACTTAAACTATGCAGAGTAGCATAAATAGCTTGCAAGCTATATATGCTTCTATAAGATTTACTTTTTTTATAGTATTAATAAAGTTATACCTTATATACCTTATATAGAAGACTCTAAGTAGAGACGTATGCGTACTCTCTTAACTACTAAGAGCGCTATAGAGTATATAGAATTATATAATCTTCTAATATATAAGTATTAATAATTAATTTAAAATAAGTTCTAAATTAATTTAGTTATAGTATTAAGTAATGCTATAGAAGAGTAGGCAAGGCATAAGCAAACACTATACTTATTATAGCTAGCTTAAATATTTACTATAGTTATATAGGCTAAGCTATATAGAATACTCTTATCTCTTACTCTAATGCTATTAAGTAAGCAGCGTTAAAGAGATACTATATTAGGCAATGCTATGCGCTTCTTGCAGAGTTAAAGATATATATAGCACTTAAATTTATTATTAATTAATTAATAATTAATTAATATTAGAGAGCAGGGAAATATATATAGATAGGCAGAATATTTAGAAGTAGAAAGCTTATAACTAAGCTAGTATACGCTATAACTTATGCAAGCTACTTAGGTTAAGAGATAGATATCTTAAGAATATAAGCAAAGAGCTAAGTAGTAAGTTTTGCTTAAATAAGTTATTAATAAATTCTAACTTTATTTAAGAGCGTTATAAGAGTAGAGCTACTTAGAAGATTATTAAGATATTAGATAATAAGGAAGATATGCTTAAAAGCTTAGAGAACTTTAGTTTAAGTAAAGTAAGATGCTTATGCTCTTATATAAAGATAAGCAAAGCTAAGAAAGTAGTGCATATAAGATTATACTAGTTATTATCTCTTAGAAGCTTACTTATACGCAGGTTCTCTCTACTAGTAAGGTACTATTTAGATCTAAATTAATTACTAATTAATTATTAACTAATTATAGCTTAGTACTTAATATAGTTAATCTTAAGCGCTAATAATTTAATGCAGAGCATAAAAGAACTATTCTTAATAGAAAGATACGTTAGTTTAGAATTATAAAGAAAGAAGCAGAGTTAGCACTTTATGCGCAGTAAGTTAATTATATAATAAGAGTAAGAGAGGCTGCAGGATAAGTAAAAGAGTTAAAAGCAGTTTACATTTAATTCTAATTAGAGAAGAGCATAGATCTATAAGTAACTAACTATTAATTAATTATAAATTAATTATTTAGTAGATTAGATATGCAGTAACTTATAATAGTCTAGTAGTATAAAGAGTTTTTAATGCTAAATTAAAGCTATCTATCTTTCTCTTATCTCTATTCTCTACCTCTATATCTAATCTAAACTATAATAATAGCAAATAACTAGTTACGCAATAGTATAAGTATCGCTAAAGCTAAATTAATTATTAATTAATTCTAAAATAGTTTAGCTAATCTACTAGCAATATGCTGCACTAGCTACTCCTCTGCTTAGGTTAACACTATTTATAGCTATAGATAATTAGAGGCATTATCTTCTTACTACTAGTAAGCTCTTCTATTAAGCTCTAGTTAAAGGTAGCAATATAATATATTATATAAGTAATATTTTGCTTTAAACGCATAGTCTTAAATTAATTCTTAATTAATTTAGAAAAAGTTCTCCTTGCGCAATGCTCTTAGCAATTATATATATATATATTATTCTTCTTTCTCTCTAGTAGTTGCACCTAGTAGGCTAATATCTATAAAGTAAATAGTAGAAAAACTTATATTTATTTAAGCTAAAATAGAATACTATTACTCTCTAAGAAGAGAAGCTAATTAAGAGCAAACTCTCTATATTATAGAATTAGTTATAAATAAATTCTTAATTCGTTCCTCTTCTAGTTTAGTATAATAGAATATGCTAGTATATAGGACATAGCTAGGAGCTATTAAGCTAGAGATATTAGTCTCTATAGATAAGGCTAATCGTTAGATAGAGAAAGAGTAAGGTAAAAGAAGCGTAGTGTCTGCTAATAATTAGTTACTAATTAATTCTAAACTACTCTTACTGCTACTGTAGCAGATACTTATTTATAAAGAGATAAATAAAGAAAAGCAGCAGAAGAGAGAGCAAATTAATATATATAAGTCTTACTAAGCTCTTATTATATATAGCTATTATAGTTCTTATTAGAATTATAGAAAGAAGCGAGTAAAGAGGTATTTACTTAAGGAGCTATATTTAAATAGGCAGCTTTTTATATTAGGCAATTTATAGTTATATAAGAATCTACTTTAATTGCTCTATATAATGCCTAAAGGCCTAAATGCATTAGGAATTAATTACTAATTAATTCTACTAACAGCAGTAAACTTAGAAATTGCTAAAGTAAAAGAAGTAAGTAGAGAATAAGCCTAAGCTAGAGAAATTGCAGAGAGATATCTAGTCTAACTCTAAATTATATAAGGACTTAGATAAGAGCTCTAGCTAGTTATAAATTAGCATAAATTAATTATTAATTAATTATAAGTTAATTTAATATACTAAGCTGCTGCTAACCTTAGAGCTAGAAGGTTTAATACTCTTAGCGTTAAAGCCTAGTATAGAAAGAGAGAGAAAGCTATAGCTAGCAACCTAATCTTCCTTAGGCTCTTTATTATCCTAGTTATATATTAGCAAAAATAAATTATAAATAAATTCTAAATTTATTTAACTTATAGAGTTAGAGTCTAATAAAGAAGAAGAAAGAAGAGCATTACTAAGCTGCTTCTTACTACTAACAAGATTATTATCCTAGTTATATATTAGCAAGAATAAATTATAAATAAATTCTAAATTTATTTAACCTACAGAGTTAGAGTCTAATAAAGAAGAAGAGAAAGAGCTATTGCTAGGCTGCTTATTATCCTTATTACTATTAAGATTATTATCCTAGTTATATATTAGCAAGAATAAATTGTGAATAAATTCTAAATTTATTTAATCTATAGAGTTAGAGTCTAATAAAGGAGAAGAGAGAGAGCTATTGCTAGGCTGCTTATTATTCTTATTACTATTAAGATTATTATCCTAGTTATATATTAGTAAGAATAAATTATAAATTAATTTTAAATTCATTCTACTTACGCTGCTAAAATTAAAGAAGAGGTTCTTATTATTATCTCTAAGGCTACTACCTCTAAGACTACTATTATTCTAGTTACTCTTATCCTTATTCTAGCTATATATTAGTATAAATAAATTATAAATAAATTATAAATTAATTCTACTTATAGAGCTTAATAATAAGTCTAATAAAGAAGAGTTAGACTTATTAGCTAGCGCGTTATTCTTAGCAGCTAGCTCTATCTAGAGGTCTCTATTCTTATAGAGCTAGTGCAGGCTAAGCCTAAAGTAGTTATACTCTATAATAAATTAGTAATTAATTTTTAATTAATTCTTAATTAATTTAGCTATAAGCATACTTACTATTAAGCTCCTCTTTCTTACTAATCTTAGCATTAGCTATATAGGTCTTATAGAGGAACGCTCTTCTAGAAATAGCTATATAGGCTGCGTGCATGCGCATAAGATCTAGCTATATCTTTATTAGAATTAATTACTAATTAATTAGAAATTAATTTAACTTACATTGCTGTTAGGCAAGCAGAGAATATTCTAGAGTAGAGAGTAGATAACTAGAACTAGAGTAGTAGCAGCAGGCAGCAGAGCAGCAGCAGTATAGTATGCAGCTATAGTATTAGCCTAGAAGACTAAATTAGTTAGTAATTAATTAATAATTAATTTAGATACTCTTACTTTTCTCTTAGATAATAAGCTAAGAGTTAGGCATGCTAACTCTACTAGTACATATAGCTCTTACTTAGTAGTTCTAAAATAGGTAGTTCTTTAGATTACTTAGCTTACTAAAAGATACTTATTACTCTATTAGAATTAATTTATAATTAATTAGTAATTAATTCTTACTCTATAAAGAGCTTCTAGTGCTAAGAGTATCCTATACTAGATCTTACTTATATGCATAATAGGATTACTTACTTAATTAAGCGCGAAGAGACCTATAGTAAGAGGAACTTAACCTAGAGTATAATACTATTTATAAGAGAGCTAGAATAAATTATTAATAAGTTATTAATAAATTCTAGCGCAGCATATATAAATCTATCTAGAACTATAGAGACTATATTACTAGCTATTGCTATTAGTAGAGGCTGCTTAGAGCGTAGTGCTAGAAAGTAGTAAAGTATATATTATAAATTATAATTTCTAGGTATAGTTAAATTAATTATTAATTAATTAGCAGTTAATTTATGCTTATTAGTAAAAACTTGCTTAACTATTAGCGCCTAAGGTTAGGCTGCGCACAGACGCTTAGCATGCCATCCTTGGCACGCGCATGGTCAGATGACTTGCTTCCTGCTCTGAATGCTTGGGCCAGCTTGTCTACGTCACTGCACGCCTTAGCCATCTAACCCACGGTCACAAACTCCACACGAACCATTCGTTACAAATTTTATCTCTAGAACCATGTCGCAAGGGTCAAGGCTTGCTATATCAGTAGCGCTGTGCCTCGCAAACTTTCCTTCTAGTTTTGTACTTCAACCTCAAGTTTGAACACCTCCCTGAGAACATTTTGTATACGAGTAACGCCTCAATACAAGCTTCTCCAAGCCCTCCAAGCCTCTTAGCATCTTTTGCTTGGGTGACTCGACGTGCATTTTTCGACGACTGTCCCAGAATCGACACCGAGCGTCAAGATCGACCACAGCAACAATCCCTTTGCGACTTCCTCCGCCATTTAGTGTGCCGAGCGATTTTTCCATGCAGCAAACTTAACGACCACCCACCGATATCAACAACGTCCTTGCGCCCACCAACATGCCTCGCACCATTTTTGTTAACCCTTTCAAAAGCCATGATGTCTCGGAATTTCCTGACGTTTTGCGCCCTCTCGACCAAACCCCTATGCGCGCCACTTCTATCTCCGCTGAGCAACGCCCTTCCATTGCGCCAACAGAGAAGACCGAAAAGGACGACAAGGCAGACAATGACCTCAGGCGACCAGACAGCAATGCATCGAGCGGCATCGTGAACCATGGAATGACTGTTGAAGCGCTAAAGGCAGAAATCCTCGCTGATGTTGCAGCATCTGATACCGATACGCCTTACGACCGTAGGGCGACACTCTGGAAGCAAAAAGGTCAAGGCTAATACAATGCAGGAAAGTCCAAGGTCATCAACCGCGCCCTGCAAGATATGGGCATGGGAAAGTACCAGTGGGAACTTTTCGCACTTTGCGGTGGAGGCTGGATGGTATGTTACCAATACGGTCGAAACATTGTCGCGTGATGGCTGACCATACGCAGGCCGATAACCTTTGGCTTCAAGGTGTCGCCCTTACCTTGCCACAACTTTCTGCAGAATTTGGCATAAGTGAGACCGAAGTCCGCTATACTACTCTCTCGCTCTTCCTCGGTCTCTGTATCGGTGCTTCATTCTGGGGCACTGCATCTGATGTTCTGGGGCGCCGTCTTGCCTTCAACTTCACCCTCTTCCTTGCTGGTGTATTCGGCCTTGCTTCCGGCGGTGGTCCCAACTGGATCGGTACCTGCGCACTTTATGCTTGCATCGGACTTGGTGTCGGTGGTAATCTGCCCGTTGATGGCGCACTCTTTCTCGAATTTCTGCCTCAGACTTCCGGAAATTTGTTGACATTGCTTTCGGTCTTCTGGCCAGTGGGCAACCTGATCGCCTCTCTTCGTAAGTAAACCGTGCTTCGCATAATCGACACGAGCTTACGATTTCCAGTTGCGTGGGCATATATCCCCAATTTCTCCTGCACACCCGGCCAGCCGTGCACCAAAGCTGATAACATGGGTTGGCGGTACTTGATTCTTACTCTCGGAGCCATCACTTTCGCCATGTTCATTTGCCGCTTCTTCCTCTTCCACTTGTACGAGTCGCCAAAGTTCCTGCTTTCTCGCGGCCGCCAGGCTGAGGCTGTCGCGACTGTGTACGGTATTGCCTCATACAACAAGACCCACACCTGGCTCACCGAGGATATTCTAAACTACGTCGGAGGTGACCCTGAGGCTACAGGCGAGGATGTCAAAATGAGCACACTCCAAATCATCAAGCATTCCCTGAGCCGCTTTTCTATGAAGCGATTCAGCGCTCTCTTCAAGGACAAGAAGCTCGGCATCACCACCGGCCTCTTGTGGTTCCAATGGACGACTATCGGCATGGCATACCCATTGTTCAACGCCTTCCTGCCACAATACCTCCAAAACTCAGGCGGAGGCATCGAGAACGACGTTAGCACTGTTTACCGCAACTACGCCATCACTGCCATCGTCGGTGTACCCGGGTCTATAATCGCTTGCTGGACAGTTGACATTAAGCATGTCGGCCGCAAGGGAACAATGTCTATCGCCACCGTCATCACGGGCGTCTTCGTTTTCTTGTTCACCATCTCTACCGATTCCAACTTCCAGCTGGCTTTTACTTGTCTCGAGGCTTTCTTCCAGAACATCATGTACGGCGTGCTTTACGCATACACACCAGAAGTCTTCCCAGCGCCCATCCGCGGTACTGGTACCGGAATGTCTTCGTTCCTCAACCGTGTCGCAGGATTGTGCGCACCGATCGTCGCTATTCAGGCTGGAGGCTCGAATCCCAAGGCCCCGATCTATGCATCTGGAGGCTTGTTCATTGCTGCTTTCTTCAGCATGTTGATCCTGCCTATTGAGACGCGGGGTAAGCAGACGTTGTAGACAGCTAGTGTGATGCTGCTGGCTGCATCGCTTTCAGTTTCAGTAGTTCTTGGAGCTGTTTATTGCTAGATCAATGACAAATCATGCAAATCATACTTATCTCTTCAACCTGTTGTGTATTATTCCTACATTCAATCTAGTGGCCATGGGCCCTAACTAAGTCCATCATGTTCGCGTCTAGTAAGCATGAGATCCAATCTCATAAGATAGACGGGCAGTGAAGTCCTCCTTGAGGTGAGAATGTCTCGTCAAGACTTCCAAGAGGTGGGATGCGCTAAACGCAAAAATGGTCGCCATGCCACGTTCGTCCAACGCTCAAACCGTTTATGGCTTCCCATCCGTAACGCTGCGAGCCCCCGTCACAGTGCGCACTAAGTCGTATATGTGCATCAAGGATCTCGGATTGCGTGTGCGTGCCGCCACCATAGCCGCAGATGTAGGACAGTTCTTTTCCCCTATGCGGTACATTAGCATTGTTTTGTTCGGCTGTGGGGAAAACCACATTGGGATGCTTACTTTACAAAGGAAACATAATTATGCCACCCCAAGTACATGTTATCCCACATAGCCGCAAGGGCGACATTGGCAAAGTCTAGGTCTGGAGTGTTTTCGCTGTAACCCCGGCACCAGTATTTGGTATACTTCACGTTTGGAGGGAAAGTGTCCGTTGTCGTGGCTGTGACATTCTCGGTTGTGGCCGACTGAGCAGGGAGAAGAGCTGCCAGCTCAGCGATGGGGGTGAATTCGACAGTTTTCTCGCCTGCTTCGTTAATCGTCCCATAGTAAAGGCCATCGCCTTGTTGTAGCAGGTCGCTGCGCACGCGCATGGGCTCGACTGCATGCGCAGCCACTGATTCATCATGAACAGATTCATCGCGATGAGTATTAATCTTGCAGATGTGGTCGCCCAACCAAGTACGGCCAATGGTCAGATCTTTCTTGTTTTCGTAGTCCCAGCCGTAGCCAGTTGACCCGCCGCAATCGAAACTGATTAGAACGTTTGCCGCAATGACTTCATCGTATGTGCCCTCCCAGGCGCTCCACGCGCATAAGTAGGCAATTTCTTTATTGCTGCGGTATGTTAGTTTCAGATTTCCTTTCACATCGACCGAAGGTGAGGTACTTACATCGTGACCCAACCTCTCGTCCTCGCGTCGAAATGAACGCCGTTGGACTGGCGCCCAAGCTGAACGTTAGCTTCATCCACATCTTGCCAGCTCCCGCTCTTCGTGGGTGGGTATTTTCTGCAGGTTGGATGGTGGTAGCGGGTGCGCAAAGCATCAATGCTCCCAGCCGCCAAGTTTTCCGAGACTGATGATTGAGCAGGATCGTAAGGTTTGAACTCAGTTCGCGGGGTAAACTTGATGGTGCTCTCTCCAGCGTCGTTGAAAGTCTCCAGGTAGAAGCCGTCGCCCTGGTTTCGCGCGTCGAAGGTGGCGGAGCGAGGTGCTACCGCGATAGGCGATGCTTCAATGGATGCTGGAGCAGAAGGTGGTACGAAGCCCTTTCGACAGATAGATCCTCCCTTGAAGGTACGGCCAACGGAGAACTCGGTCCAGACATTCCACACTCCGAACTTTTTGTACCCCCTGGAATGAGACCAACCATAAGCCGCTGATCCGCCGCAATGACTGCTGATCTTCATTTGCTCATTGATGAAGTAATCATAATTCTCTGTCCAACCGTCGGCGCCTTCAGAGAGACACCAATAGGAAGTTTCGCCGCTTTTGTGTAGCCAGGTAATGGGGCTCCTCTTGAGATTGAGCTGATCGCCATATTTCGCCATTTCAGAATTGACATAGTCCAGGTCAGAAACGTTCATTGAAAACCCGCCCCGGCAAGTCTGCTTGACGCTATCGCGTTTGCTCAAAATGTCTGAGCTCTCGACCGTAGCCGCAGCAGCAGGTGGGATGAACTTCTGCGTACAGATAGATGTTCCTCTGACGGTTCGACCCACGGAGATCTTAGTCCAATCTGCTTTAGTATCTGTTGCCAGAGGGGGAGCAACTGTGTACCCCTCGAAGGTGTTCCATCCATAACCAGCTGTCCCGCCACAGGTGTTACTCACGATCGTCTGCTGATTGATAAAGTAATCGTAAGGATATCTCCAATTATATGAACCTTTGGTGGCACACCAATATGAAGTTTCGTGATTGATGTGTACCCAGCCAACACGGTTGTACTTGAGATCGGTCTTCGACCCAGCTTCTGCGAGCTGGCGGTTGGCCGAGTCCAAGTCAGCAACGTTCT
Source organism: Parastagonospora nodorum SN15 (assembly GCF_000146915.1). Taxonomy (NCBI): domain Eukaryota; kingdom Fungi; phylum Ascomycota; class Dothideomycetes; order Pleosporales; family Phaeosphaeriaceae; genus Parastagonospora; species Parastagonospora nodorum. The sequence goes on from NW_001884555.1 coordinate 1,017,699, forward strand.
TTGAACTGCCGCGCGCGCAACTCGTCTTGTCTCCTTGGCGTTTGTTCAAAGCGTTTATGACATCAGCAGCAGAGTTGCTGCTTACTGAAGCGCGAGAGACGGAACTGCTGAGCTCGGCCACGGGCGTGAACTTGACGCTCATTTGACCAGTCTCATCATCAAAACTGGCAACATAGAGACCGTCACCTTGATCCATCTGGGCAGAAGTCATGTCCCAACTCGATGCATCGGCAAGTGAGGCGCGACTGCTAAGCTTGGTAATAGGCGTGAACTTGACGGCCATTTGACCAGTCTCGTCGTCCAAGCTGGCAACATAAAGACCATCGCCTTGGTCCATCTGGGCGGAAGTCATGTCCCAGGTCGATGCATTGGCATGTAAATCAAACTGGACAGTTGGGGTATCGACAGATGCGGATTCTCCAGATGGAGTCTCGACAGCCCGAGCTGCATGCCATCCCTTGAAGGTGTCTGTACAGAAGTTGTTGCCATGGAAAGTTCGGCCAACTGCGAAGCTTCTGCCTTGTACCACGTACCGATGGTCCCAGCCGTAAGCAGCAGCGCCACACTTCCTACTGGTGACTGTGTGCATTTCGATGACTTCATTATATGAGACTTTTTGTCTCGTGTACGGGCAGAAGTAAGAGGTTTCGCCATTGCTGTCGATATTAGTACCATATGATATCAATTTCCAGACTCAGAGAACTTACTTGTGCACCCAGCCCCAAGACTTGGGACTGTATGTCTTACCATCACCGTTATGTGCAAGCTGAATATTGGCACCATCCAAGTCGCTCTGGGATCCGGAGTCTCGGCCTTCACACTCGGTTTTGCCCTTGTGCAGAGAGTCGGTGCTGTCTGGGATGTAATCCAGCAGACCTTCAGCACGGGCTTTGGAGAGAAGCTCAGCGGTGGGTGGGAGTTCTGCCATCGGCGTAAACTCCACATCGACAGTACCAGAGTCATCGACAGTTGCGGTGTAGAAGCCATCGCCCTGGAACATTAAATCTGAGGCGATGTTGATGTCAGAGGAGGTCGATCGACGTGGCGGCGCGAAGGGTCTCGCAACTTGTGCTTCATATGGCTGGAATCTCTTGTCGCAAATGGAACCACCTCGCCAAGTGCGCCCTATCGTAATGTCCACGTTGCGGCCCGGAGGGTTCCTCAATCTATTATATCCATACTAGATGGTGGGGAACAAAGTTAGTAATGCCTCGTGTGCAATTCGTACGTATAGTTAACGTACAGCGGCTGCTCCACCACAGGTGTTACTAATGGCAGTGTGCATGCTTATGATATCATCATAGGATAGATGGGCCTTTGTTCCCGTGCAGGCATATGTGGTTTCCTCGTTGCTGTGATTGTGTCAGTTCCTCATGGTTAGAGCACTTGTTCCGCACCGGTATACTCACTGGATCATCCAATAATAATTCGCCGCTTCGAAATTTCCTCCCTGTGCGTCCATGAGCTTCGCCCACTCCACGTTAACATGGTCTAAGTCTTGGACTTTGTCACTGAAATCTCCTGGGCATGTGATAGGGCCACCGCTTGCAACAGCGGTGCTTCTTGCAGCAGGGACATTGGCGTGCGGATGTTTGGCCAAGATTTCGCTGATAGGCGTGAACTCGACTTGCAAGATTCCATTCTCGTCGAACCATGCACGGTGCAACCCATCACCCTGGTCCATGGGATTGACATCGCGAAGTGAGAGTTCGGCGGGCTTCGCAACCTGATCCACGGTATCGCGACGCGAGAGTTCAATGGGCTTCTCACTCGGCTCGATTGACTCTGAGAGTCTCTTGCCTGGATTGTCGTGGAAGTTGCTGTCACAAAAGTTGTCGCCATAGTAAGTGCGGCCCACAGCTAACCAGTAATCCGAATCCCAGACAGCGCCAACGTGGCGCCTGAAGCCATAGCCAGCATCGCCGTGACAGTTATCACTAATGGATCTGTGGAAGCCGATGATCGTGTCGAAATCACCGACTCCAAACCCGGTAGACGCAAAAGTAAGACGTCTCGTTGGCATTGCTATCATACGATTAGTCTTCATCCTACACAAGAATACATCGGACTTACTGGTGATACCAACCCCATTGATACTTGTAATCTTGGCCTTTTACATTATTTGCTAACTGGACATTGGCCCAGTTCAAATCGCCTGTATTCATCGAGTCTTTGCGGTCACAGTGGACTTCTCCACGCTTGCGTAGCGCTCTAATGCTCATCACGGTAGGGTTCTCAGTCGTAAGCGTACCGTTAATAGCTGGTATCGTACTGTTGATAGCTGGTAACTGAGCCGCAGGTGTGAACTCGACGCTAGCTTTGCCCGAGTCATCGAATGTAGCCAGGTAAAGCCCGTTACCTTGTTGCATCAAACTCTTTGCAATGGTGAAATTCTTGGGCGCTGGATCCCGCTCCTCCAACTGCTTGGGAGACGAGTAGAAATGCTTCTCGCAGAACTTATTGCCCGTGTAGGTACGGCCAACAACCAGGTCCCTGGCACCACGTCGGAGGACGTAATGGTTGTACCCATAGGCAGCTGAGCCTCCGCACTTCAAGCTGAGGGCTACATGCATGTTGATCACGAGATCGTACGTCGGATGGTTCACCTCGTAATTGCACCAATAAGATGTCTGACCATTACTGTTGACGCATTAGTCCAGTGTCTTCCACATATGCCGAAAACTTACAGGTGTACCCATCCGTATAGACCTTCGCTCTCGCCGTTCTTGCCATTAGGGGCGTTCTTCGCAAGCTGAACATTGGCGGCGTCTAGGTCGGCGACATTGTCAGAGTGGCCGGGATCGCAGACGATCTCGTCTTTGCCAACGCTCCAGCGACCGGAGTGTGTGGCGGGTGGGGTCTCGGGGACGAGATCCGGATCGCGGGCGACAAGCGCGGCCATAGGTGTGAACTTGACATCGAGCTCGCCGTTCTCGTTGCGAGTGGCAATGTAGGAGCCATCACCCTGGTTGCGCAGCTCATCCGAGATTTGCAGGCCAGCGGTTGTAGAGGAGACGGGTGCACCGAGAGCGCTACCCGCAAGGAGGGAGAGTGTAGTGATCGTAGACCACTTCATCTCTGGGGTTGATCAAGAAAAGTGAGGTGGGGGCGGGATGAGGAGAAGAAGATGAGAGCAAAGGTGTTGCGGAAGATATAGCTATCAGTGGCGCTAGCGGGCGGGTCGCGAGCGTTTACAAGGCATGGGAGCAAACGGGCAACCCCCGCGATCGCTCGCCCGGTCAGCAAGAACCCCAAGGTGAGAGAAAAGGGAAATGACGCAAGAGGGAAAACTAAGGAGTTTGGGGTAGGTATCTGGGACACGAATATGCGGTGGAACAAGCACAAGTTTCCACGCTTCCTGCTCTGAGTACTAAAGACCTGGGAAGAGTGCCAGCACGCCGGTGGTCCTCAGAGTCCTATCTCTCCGGACTAACCCTACAAATTTAACAGCTATCGAGAAGTCTCTTTACAAATCGCAGTCTCTAAAGCGTGCCTGGCCCTTGCTATATTTTGAACTGGCAATCTCGGAGGCGGACTCGAGGCGGGCAAGGCTTTCAAAGACGTTGACTCAGCGGGAGGATTCCCAGTCAGAACGCTTCTCGGTATGGGGCGTCCATATATGTACCAGAATCCAGTCATAGGCATGCATGCCATTGATCGCTGTACAAAGGCTCGTGAATGAGGTGAAGCACAGCAGGGGCCATGGCCATAAGGTGCTCATTGATCGAACTCTGAGATTCCCACAGCACCCAATCTTTCAGAACCAGCAGAAGTTCTTTTGGTCCATTTAAGCATATTCGAACCTGCCCCGGAGTGTTGTGTGCTACCCGCGATGTTCCTGCGTCATTTTTGAAGATCAGGTCAGCTCGTAGCAGTTCATACTCCTAGCACGCTGTCATAAGATTTGCGATTGAGTGCAATATAGACGTCAAGACTGGCCTTTAAACACGCCTTCGGCAGGTAAAGAGCGATAGTGCAGTCGGCACGATATCGCACCATCGACAGCCTGGAATGTCGGAGACGTCAGAAGGAGGCGGAAGATATTAATCGACGCATTGCTCAAATTCCTGATATTATTGACGTGTGTAATGCCGTGAACATGTCCTGAGGTCAACGATGGAGAAGTGAGGTTCCAACGCACGAAGCCAGACTTAGCGTCAGTCGTGCAGCATCGGACCGGACCTTCTCACCGGTTGTAGTATAGTGTCCTCCGAGAGATGCGTTCCCCGCTTGAAAATTTCCCAACATAAGCGATGCCCCTCATCAACCATTATGATGTTGAAGTAGAGCCTGAGATAGGAAAGTCGACTGGAACAAGCCATGTTCTGTCGTTGTCATCAGGATATATACGACAAATTTTGTCGCAACTTCATCAAACACACCGAGGTTATTCCTAGGTCACGAGGGCTCGTGGTTTAGTGGTATAATACTCCCTTAGCATGGGAGTGGTCCGGGGTTCGAGTACGTTCATCCGCTTCACTTCACTTTGATTCGCATTTCTAATAAGAAATAGTTCCCCGCGAGTCCAAAGTTTCTTTTTTGCTCGTAGTGTGAGCTGTAACCTTTTTGCCCTTACAGCAACTAAGTAGCTGTGACAATCTGCTGAATCCAGCGTCGTTGTTTTGATTGCTTCGTTGCGAGACATGTCAGTGACGCGCGAATGGCATTGTGGATGGCGGCGTCTACGTTTTCGATATTTGACCGCCTGAGAAATTATCCCATGCCGACGGCGCCCACCGCTTAATGGAATGACTTCAGATAGCTAATTGTTTGATCCTAGTTACTCCGCGTCGCGTTACATGGCCAGCATCGTTCAGTGACGAGGTGCCACTTTGCAAGCCATTACCAACTCGAGCAAATTTGACCCAAGCCATCAAAAATATCGCGAACAGTATCACCAATAGCAATCTAGACTTGCAATGACTATGATCAATTTGCCATCCTCTAGAATAATTGCAACCACCCTCTCCGCTCAGCCTAACAAACTCAACCTCGCAAAGGCCTTAACAACCGGCGCCTCTCTCTTCTTCTCCACCTCCTGCAAACTGTCCCAAAGCGTCGCATCCCCTCCCGTCGGCCTCAACATCTCGCCTTCAACCCCATTCGCATCCGCACCCACAGACACACCACCAACCGCTTCATCCGTCTGCGGATACATCTCTTTAACTGCATCCCTACACCTCTCAATGACCTCGTTGACCGCATTCGACACCGCGTCCGCGCGTTCCCTCATACCGCGCTTCACCAGCCCTTCAATCAACCGCTCGATCTCATCTTGCATGCTGTTGATGCGCTCAATCAACCGCTCAATCGAATTCGTCAAATACTCCTCTTCATACACCGTCCCCTTCTTGCCACGCGCACGCTTCCTCTCTTCGCGTCTCTTATTCTTGCTCGTCTTGCGCGTCGCCTGCGTATTCACCGTGCCAGTCTGGTGCGTGTACCTTGTCATAAACGTGCCTCCAGACGTGGTATCCGTCGGCGCAAGCGAGATATTATCAGGAATATTAGCGTCTGCGCCGTCCATGATGCCTTCGAAAAACGCCATCGGGTCCTCTGCTTTCTTGAGCCGCAGGTCGCGCAGGCGCGGCACTTGCGCTTGCAGCTGGCCTTTCATGTCCGCGAGGAATTCTGTCATGTCGGCGGAGCGCTCGATCAGACCCGGGTCGATGACTTCGGCGATGAGGTCAGGCTGCCTGCGTAGGGTCACGATGCGCACGGCTTCGGCGAAGTGGGCGCCGCGGCAGAGGAGACGGGCTGCGGAGGCGGGGTCGGAGAAGTAGTCGAGGGTGATTGTGGCGGCGGCGAAGTAGTCTTTGGATTCAGTGAAGTCTTCGATGAGGGAGGATGCGAGGGTTTCGAGCTCGGAGGCTGGGACAGAGGCGAGGGTCGCAGAGGATAGGGCTTCGCGCCAGAGATTCGCTGCGCGGTAGCAGGGCCAGGCGGAGGCGTGGTCGCCTAGATACTCGTATGCGAGCGCGGCGTCTTTGTTCTTGTTGGTGGTTCTGAGGTAGTCGGCGTAGAGTTGCATGATCTCCTTGAGACGGGCGTTGTCATATTGGTACATTGCTAAGGCTTCCGAGTATAGCGCATGCTTCTGAACGTATTCTTGTACTTCATCGTGCGCTTGCAGTTCGTTGAGATGCGCAAGTGCTTTTGCACGTCGTCCCAGCTGGTCGTCAATCTGGAATTGACGACGAATGGGCGGAAGGTCCTGCAGCGACTGCAAGTGTGGCAGGTATTCTCTTGGGTCCTACACCAAATCAGCAAATCAACAGAGCTCGTGATAAACAACAAACCTTTTGTGACTGCTGCGCAATGAGAAGAGCCAAGTCGAGGTTGTACAGGCCGAGTGAAGTCTCGTAGAGTTGATTGACGTCTGCTAGGAAGCAGATGTGCTCAGCAGCTTTGTCAGTGAGCGGATCTTGAGCGGCTGCAACGTGTCAGTATAGGCTGAGCATTTAATTGATGAGAGTTCTTACTCTGCAACCTTCCAATCATTTCAAGACCGGCCTCCAGTGCGGGTGGTACTTTCGATACGTGGGCAGTGATGATATTCTGTAGGTGCTCGTCTTTGTACTTTGGTTCCTCGAGCACAGCCAGGAACGCGTCGCTGATACGATTAACTTTATTCTCGACCTGTGCCTGTGACAGCTTCGACTTTTCGACAAGGTCTTTCGCTTTCAACGTTTCCTTGTACATTGTCTCTGACACATCCTCATTCCTGTCCTCGTTAGTGATGACTATGTCTCCCAAACGGACACTCTTACCGTAGTTGCGCAAGAAGCAAGTCGAGGTGCTCTATCCGTTGTATTTGGTTGATTATCACTTCAATGTTAGATAAAAACCTTTCAGGGTCGTGGTCGTGCAAGATGTTCATGTCCACTCGTTGATTCCGGCAGGCAAGGAACGCTTCAAAATATTGTTCAGCCTCAATACTGCGACGGATGGCTGCGAGCACAAGCGCTCGTGGGTAGATAGTCTCCAAGTTGCCTCGTGGCATCTGTAGAACAACGGAATACGTGGTTGGCATGACTGTGATGATCTTGGCGCCTCGTTCAATACTTCGACATCGCTCGTCCTTTTGTGGCTCATCTAGCGGTATCTCAAGCTCTGTGTCGTGTCAGCCTTTCCCTTTACGTGGATATTTTTTTCCACATACCATCGGCTCCAGCTAAGTGGACAAATTTGAGGAGATGTTGTGTCGTTGTGAAGATAAGGTGAGCCGACGTTACAGCAAACGAAGTGCAGTTGCGGACAAGGGCTCGGCCATTTGCGTAGAGAACACCGCTCTTAGTCAAGGCAAAGGCCAAAGTCTGCACTGATCAGTCTGGCTCAGAGCTTTCAGGATTGTTGCGCGTACCTGTCCCTCAACTGTGACAACCTTTACTTCTGGAACAAGCGAAGGAAACTTGTGCACCAATGACGTCTGTGGAGGCAGGTCCGTGCTGTCCCCATGTGTGTCAATGAGGTGCAATGATCCGTCCTGAAACTGGACATAGAGTGCCATGAAGTCTACGTCCGACAAAAGTGACGAAGCACCCACTGTCTCGATAATTGGTCCAAGTGGTAAGAGCTCGGGACCCTCAGATCTCCAAAGACAACTCTCCTCCTCATCCCAATTGTCAGTCAAGCAAAAGAGGCGTTCGTCACCAACAAAAGTTACGTGTCGTGGACACCTTGTCTTGATGACATTACTCTTCCAGAGCAGGATGGGTTTGGGGATAGGCCGCTTGCTCAGATCAAGGGCATACAAAGCGATGTCGTTATCTGAAAGGACAGCGACTTTGTTTCCAGTCTCGGAAACGGCGACGTCTATGGCTTTGTGCTCGAGCGCCAATGTGTGGAATGCCATAGGCGGAGGAACATTCGCCAGTCTCAAGGGAGTGAGCTTCAGTGACACTGCACGAAGTAAGCAGCGAAACGATTATTCATATCGACGACTTACACCCGTCTATTGATGCAACCATGCCGAAGTCGTTAGGTGGTGCAGTCGAGCCAGCTGCCACTACAGATGCGTACTCGAGTATCTGAAGCGCACCTACGGCTCTTGTGTCAGCTATACCATACCCACGTTCTAGGGTTGCTTACCTGAAGTAGACAAAGCGACTGAAAGCGGCTTTTCTGAATGCCATGTACATGTAGCAGTTGTAGAGGCTGGCTCCGGAAATACCAACTCCTGTTTCAGATAGTAGTGGTAGTTACTCATCGTCCATAATTGCACTTTATCCGGATGAGAGACAGCTAAAACATTAGAGTCGCTATTCCACTTCAGTTTCAGACCTACTGTCAGTCTTTCCAGCTCTTCGACTGTGAAGCGCAGGTCAAACTGTCCATGACGAAGCCCGTTGCGTTCGAAGAAAACGACCTCAATCTTGTCGCTCGAACGACAAACTCCTGCGATGAGGTTTCCAGACGGGCGCCAGCTCAAGGCTCCTTCGAGGCCATCCACGGGTTCGCTGACGCTGTCGAGTTGCCCTTCTCTTGAGTAGACACGAATCATGCGGCGTCGTTCTTCCTCGACCTTGTTCACAGCGAAGTACGCTCCATCGCCTCGCCAGCTGATGATTACACAACGGTCATCACATGGACTCAGGACACCTTCATCGATGGTCTCGGGTACGGTTGGGTCCTGCAATGCCCTTGCTCTTTTGCCTTTGAACTGTGTCTCCTTTTTCCCCCATCCCACAGAGACATGGCTTGATACGTTCACGTCCTCTGGTGCCAAAGTGACACTTGCGATGTTCTCAATGTCGCGGCTCATCAACAGGAGTGTGTCTGCGAGTGTAGTGATGGCGAGCAGTTCCTCGTCCGGTGACCAAGCGGCTGCTGAGATGCCTGTGTCGACGGACCCAACAATCTCGACCAATTCCTCATTTTGTACGGGGTTTTCTCGGACCAAAATAATGTCGCCGCCAGCTAAGATGAGACACGATGTCGAGGAGTCCGAAAAGTGGTGGAGGCTCAATATGGAGTCATGGGTAAGCGAGGGCAAAGGGCACGGTGCATCCCACGCTGCAATGCTCTCGAGTCGATCCTCTGCACCGTTGCGCGTGTAGTGTAGCCTCTTGAGTTCGATGGTCGCACGTGACTCGGATGGTCCAAAAGCGCATATCAGAGCGTTGGATGCGGGATCCCATGCAGTCGCTGTGATTGGTAGTGGATCCTCGCCGGAGAAACGCAACAGCGATCTCGCAACGATTTTGAGGTTGCGCATCAGTGCAGCAAATTACCTGAAGTGTGCGATGAAGTGGCGTGGTCGCACTTGAAATTTGGGCCAATGTTGGTGGTCGAAAATCAAAGACTCGCGCCAAGCCGTTCCCGCATCATCATCCACGAAGAGTCAGCCACTACAAAGTCGCGCGTTGATAGCCCAGCGTATCGCAGACCACTTCCAAGCGCCATTGAAGAAAAGTCTGGTGAAAGACTGCTTGGTTGGTAGCACGAGCCAAATTCGCGCCTCTTCTCGTGTCTGTATCAGATAAGAACACGCATGTATACCACGTGCACTGCTTGTAACGGGGCCGAGGGAGATAATTTCGGGACAGACAATGAAATTGATGCTGTGATGTCTAGTATAGCCGTGTGTGGGCCCTCCACCTATTCTACAAATGCCACATTCCCCGGGCGCCCGAATGATGCTCCTCAATTGCGTCGTGCTGCATCTACGGCTTGTTCTTCTTGGTTTGCCAGACTGTAGCGCGGTTGTTAGTCTTATGCCTCGGATGGTTGACGCTGGACAGAGAGTCTCACCAGCAAGGAGGAAGGGGAGAGCAAATCCAGTGCCTGTGTGCATTAGCCGTGGACTGCCCATCCATTGACGGGTCTTGGAGCTTACCCATGAAACCCCAGAACTTGAACGCAAAGCCCTTCTTCAGCGGGTCGAAGGGCAAGTTGCTGCGCGGGCCCTCGGGGTAGTGGTATGGGCTGGCCATCTGCGCGCGGGTCGACTGGAAGCCGCGGCGGGCGACGAGAGTTGGGGCCGAGGCGGCGCGGAAAGTGGCACGGGCGAGCATCTTGTAGTTGTCAGCGGGGGGAGCACAATTGGCGCGGTCGTCTGCGTACGTTGGCTGTGGTGATGGAGTGCAAATTTGGGGGGTTCTGGAGCTGGCGTGCAGCTCGCAGATGTCGGACCACCGTCGATGCGGTCTGCCAAGGAGCCATGACGCACGGACAACATTTTTCTGTACTGGTTAATCGCAACTTCTTTTCTAGCCAAGTCCAGTGTTCATCCGCTGCCGCTACATAGAGCAGAGAGCTCGCCCACGCAAACACGAGAACTGCGCCCCGATATTCGCCGCTGGATATTGGTACCACCTCACCATGGACGAGCTTTTCGACGTATTCGAGGACGGCGCGCAGCAAAATGCGGCGCCCAAAAAGAGCAAGAAGCGCCAGGCAAACGGTGACGTGAAATCGCCTGTGGAAGACGCACATATGTCCGACGCACCCGCCGAGGTGCCTGAAGCCGCACAGGAGGACAGCACCGAGAACGAGTCCGCACAAATCCTCAAGAGGCAAAGGCGCGACGAGGAACCCGAGCCAATTGTGACGGACGACTTCGAGACGGAACAGTCGCGTGAGGTCGCTGCCGCTGCGGGGCTTCAGGCGACTCAAGACGGACAGGCTGTCGTGCTCTCGCATCAAGTCCGCCATCAGGTCGCCCTACCACCCGACTACGACTACGTACCCATCTCTGAGCACAAGCCGCCACAGGAGCCTGCACGCACATGGCCCTTCACTCTCGATCCTTTCCAGCAGGTCTCGATTGCATCCATCCAACGGAACGAGAGTGTCTTGGTGTCTGCGCATACGTCGGCTGGTAAAACAGTCGTGGCAGAATACGCCATTGCGCAGTGCTTGAAGAACAACCAGAGAGTCATCTATACCAGTCCCATCAAGGCGCTCAGCAACCAAAAGTACCGCGAATTTATGGCCGAATTCGGCGATGTTGGTCTCATGACGGGTGACGTTACCATCAACCCTACGGCAACATGCTTGGTCATGACTACTGAGGTATGCTCGTGAGGTGGAATCCATGTCACAAAGCTAACAAATCCAGATTTTACGATCCATGTTGTACCGAGGCTCGGAGATCATGCGCGAAGTCGCCTGGGTCGTGTTCGACGAGGTGCACTACCTACGAGACAAGTCAAGAGGTGTCGTTTGGGAAGAGACTATCATCCTGCTGCCGGACAAGGTCCGCTACGTTTTCCTTTCAGCCACGATCCCCAACGCTATGCAATTCGCCGAGTGGATCACCAAGACGCATGGCCAGCCATGTCACGTTGTTTACACAGACTTCCGACCGACACCTCTACAACATTATTTCTTCCCACAAGGCGCCGACGGTATTCACCTGGTCGTCGACGAAAAGGGCGTGTTCCGGGAGGAGAACTTCCAGAAGGCCATGGCTTCGATTGCCGACAAGGCTGGCACCACTGCCGACGATAAGTTGGCCAAGATGAAAGGCAAAGGCAAGAACAAGAAGACCAATACCGGCGGAAATAAGGAGCAGTCAGACATCTACAAGATCGTCAAGATGATCATGGTGAAGAGCTACAACCCAGTCATTGTGTTCAGTTTCAGCAAACGGGAGTGTGAGAACTACGCCCTTTCGATGAGCTCCCTTGCCTTCAACGACGATTCGGAAAAGGCCATGGTTACAAAGGTCTTCAACAGCGCAATCGAGATGTTGTCCGAGGAGGATCGCGCCCTCCCCCAGATTCAGCACATTCTTCCCTTGCTACGTAGAGGCATTGGTGTCCATCACTCCGGACTGCTGCCTATTCTGAAAGAGACGATCGAGATTTTGTTCCAAGAAGGGTTGATCAAAGTCCTGTTTGCCACAGAGACGTTCTCCATTGGCTTGAACATGCCGGCCAAGACTGTCGTCTTCACCAGCGTGCGTAAGTTTGATGGTGTCGCGCAACGATGGGTGACTCCCGGCGAATTCATTCAAATGTCTGGTCGAGCTGGTCGCCGTGGCCTCGACGATCGTGGTATTGTCATCATGATGATCGATCATTCCATGGAGCCTGCCGTGGCGAACGAGATTGTTCGAGGACAGCAGGACAACCTAAACTCTGCATTCCATCTTGGCTACAACATGATTTTGAACCTGATGCGTGTCGAGGGTATCTCGCCTGAGTTTATGCTTGAGAGGTGCTTCTTCCAGTTCCAAAATACTGCTGGCGTCTCAACCCTAGAAAAGCGTAAGCCATTTCTGCGAGGATGATATAGTAGTGCTAACTCTTCTCAGAACTGCAAGCTCTCGAAAACGAGAGACTGAACACCATCATCACTGACGAAGCTACCGTCAAGGACTACTACAACCTAAGACAGCAGCTAGACACACACACCAAAGACATCCGCGATGTCATCATGCATCCAAACTACTGTCTGCAGTTTTTGCAATCGGGTCGAATGGTCAAAGTCAAATACCAAGACCACGACTTTGGCTGGGGTGCCGTGGTAGGATTCCAAGCTCGGAGAGCAAACAAGGGCGAGGTCATACCACCACAGGAGTCGTACCTTGTCGACGTGTTGCTCTCAGTAGATGCCAACACAAAGTACATACCTCAATCGTCGAACGGTGTGCTGCCGCCAGGCGTTCGTCCACCTCCACCTGGTGAGAAGGGCAAGATGGAAGTGGTGTCTGTAGTCTTGAACTGCATAGAGTCCATTGGCCACCTCCGCGTTTTCTTGCCAAGCGAACTCAAGACGACAGACCAGAAGAACAGTGTGCGCAAAGCTTTGGATGAGGTCAAAAAGCGTTTCCCTGACGGCATTGCTGTCCTTGACCCTATCGAAAACATGAAAATCGGAGACGACAGCTTCAAGCGCCTACTTCGGGTAAGTTTTCTTGCGCTACAAATATCGGACGTTGGCTAACTTGGACAGAAAATCGAAGTGCTTGAATCTCGCCTGCTCTCCAATCCTCTGCACAACTCCCCCAGACTTCCAGAACTGTACAGCCAGTACGCGAACAAGATGACAATTGGTGACAAGATAAAGAAGACCAAGAAGGAGATTGCGGACGCCCTCTCAGTTATCCAGTTGGATGAGCTGAAGAGCAGAAAGCGTGTTCTTCGTCGGCTGGGATTCATCGACGATGCTGATGTTGTCCAGCTGAAGGCGCGAGTGGCTTGCGAGATCAGCACCGGCGACGAGCTTGTACTCAGCGAGCTTCTCTTTAACCGCTTTTTCAACGAGCTCACGCCAGAACAGTGTGCTGCATGCTTGAGTTGCTTCATCTTCGAAGAGAAGAGCAAGGAGGTCCCAGCGCTCAAAGAAGAGCTGGCCAAGCCATATCGAGAGATTCAACAACAAGCTAGGGTCATCGCAAAGATATCAGTGGAGAGCAAGCTTACTGTGAACGAAGAGGAATATCTCAAGTCGTTCAAGTTCGAGCTTATGGACGTCGTATACGCATGGTCGAAGGGCGCGACCTTTGCTGAGATCTGGTATGTATTCCACGCCCTGTACTTGGTTGTATGAGACTAACCCTCGATCAGTAAAATGACCGACGTGTATGAAGGCAGTCTGATCAGGCTCTTCCGACGACTGGAGGAGCTATTACGCCAGATCGCCCAGGCCTCCAAAGTCATGGGTAGTGAGGAGCTCGAGCAAAAGTTCACCGCCGCTCTAGACCTCGTGAGGAGAGATCTGGTCGCAGCCCAGTCTTTGTACCTCTGAGGACCTGAAGGCCCAGCACACTGTACAACATGTTATGGACGAGTATTTGGTAGCATTTTCCATGGTCACTTCGACGCTCTGCAAGGTGAGTATGGCACTTGCGCGGCGTTATTTTCCTTTGGTGCAGCTCGAATCATTGCGCGTGCGCCACTTGACATACCAGTGTCTCAGGCGATGCGCAAGGACACTTTGGCGTTGCAGTTCCCAAAGGAAATGCCGCGCATTGTGCTTCCTGGATAGAAATTCACTAGGTCTGACGCTGCCTTCGGCGGTGAAAGATCCCCCCAGACAACATGTGCCTTTGATCACCGTGATGTCACTCATCGCACACTAGCGCGGTCACATGAGCGCCATGGTAGATGTGAATCCTTATGATGTGACATGAGATATACAACACGTTTCTCGGGAGCGTTTCGTAACAGCATTTAGAAATAATGACCTCGAAGTTGAGTGAAGATTGAAGGACAACGGTGCCTGGCTGGCTCGTAGCGCGGGTGGGTCTGCTGCATGGGCCAAGCTAGCCGGTTGGCCCGTACCTGCTCGATCCTGAATGGCAACAGCCCTGTCACAACATCACAACGCCCACACCACCTACCCGCAACTTCACCAACAAGTCCTCATCTGTCGGCCCGCCTTACCTATCCTCACCAGCGTACCCTGTGCGTATACAGTGCTGCGTTTGTGGGCCTCTTCAAGCATGAACGCCATCCACGGATCCTTCACCCCTCCGCATCTCTTAAACAACCGCCATTCTCCCACCAGGAACAGTACGTCAACTGCCAACAACTGCAACCCAAAACATAGGACACTCACTCACAACTGTTCACAGTCTACCCATCCTCCGCCATGACCGGTCGCAAGCGGAAAGCAGACGACGATGGCAGCAGCGACGACCGCATGAGCGCTTCGCCATCTATTTCCTCCGCCGAGCTGCCACGACAGCAGCCCCGTCACATGAAGCGTATGCGTACGAATCTCTCCGGCCGCCCGCTGCCTCTGCCACGCCTTCTCGAAACCCTTAGCGCCGACGAGATGCGGAACCTGCTGCAAAGCATCTGCCAGCGCCACCCAGATATTGGCAACGAAGTTGTGTCGACAGCTCCGCGTCCTAGCATACAGTCAACTCTGGAGGTCCTTTCCAAATATGAGTCGGCCTTCCAGTCGGCCTTCCCCTTCGGTGGACGGGCGTCATCGGACTATGCGTACAACCGCGTGCGGCAACAACTCATCGAATTGTTGGAGTCCCTGAAAGATTTCACGCCTCACTATCTTCCACCCAACGAGCAGCAGTCGGCCACGTCTCTCGCCTTCCTGGATGGTGCTACAGAGATTATTCATCGTCTGCCCAACTGGGACACCTATCAGCACAACCGGCACAAGGAGGAGGCATACGAGGAGATGGCCAAGGCGTGGGCGATCGTTTTCCGCGAGGCAGCCAAGAAGGCTGGTGGCATTCAACTCCAATATGGTGGCTGGGACCAGAAGATTGCTAAGCACAATGAACATTCTGGCGGAAAGATGCAGGAAGCCGTCAACGAGCTGCGCGGTGGTCTGGGCTGGATGGGTGCAGACGCACCTGCGCCTGCGGCCAGCGGGCCCGAGGATGCTATGTCGATCCGACAGCAACTGCTCAGCGGGAACTACGGCATGGGCTCATCCGCAAGCATTGGAGCGTGGTAGATCCACGGACCGCCCTACCCCAACGTCTGCCAACAGTCGTACGCCCTCGCACAGCCTACTTAGCTTGCCAACAGCTTTTTTTCGTATCCAGAGGCTGTCTACCAACCACTCCTTCGCACCCCCAACAGTCCTCCACAGCACGCCTTTACTCTGCGACATTGACGGCCGAATTTCACATACCAACGATACCATTGCAAGGAGGCAACCTCAGCTCTAACGACCTGCATAGCGATCCTTTGGCAAATACATACTTAACTGCATTGGGAGACTTGGATTACGGAGTTCTCGGCGTTTCTTGCACGTTCTTCGGGATCGTGCATTCCTTTTCGTTCATCTTGTCTTTTGTCATTGTTAATTTTAGGAATACTGTTCGGTGGGTATGTGTCCACTACGGCGGCTCTACGGGGGATGTGAGGTTGGCGGAATTATCGGTGATGCCTACGGGCTTTGCAGGAGTTGGAATAGACCGATGAACAAGAATGAAACTTAAAATTCAAGAACTCCGCATCTGGTCATTGACGTGTTGTACTGTGATGTGGTGTGGTATTCGCAACATCGCTGCAAAAGGTTCTTAGAACACTGTTGTCCAAACCGCCTCTTACACCAACAACTACATATCTCAGCTATAACAGAAACCGACTATATGCAACAGATGTCAGCCCATCCCACAGCCTGAAGCTGTAGGGTCTTGTAGTCGCAATCGATACCTAAGGAATTTTTGTAACCCTTTACACTATTGCACTGCGTTAAGGGTCGGGCTATTGATTTGCTCTCCTCCGTAGTTGATAGGAACGAAGTGAGTATAGTAGAGGGCTTGGGGGTATGAGGGTATACACTTTGATGCCTAGTGGATTTATGCGTATTTTGTGGTGTTCTCGAAGGAATAACAAGTCGCACCGTCGTTGGGCTCATGTGTTAATTGCACTCACTTGGTTACGCGCATTAGCGCGGTTGTGCTTCCCCTCTGACATCTGGCCGCAGTTTGCTCTGTCTGGAGTCGGATCACTTCTCACGCTCACTTCAGCAGTACGCTATTACCATTGCACTGTTACGATTTGGCGTCGTCGCTCCTTTGGGGCCTTACCCGTCCTTGCTCAATATCTTCTTTGCGCAGCCTTGCGGCTTGGTAGCAAACTCGACATGGCGGTCACCAAAAAATACCCGAGCATCAAGACTTCAATCCTCGTCGACGGTGTCACCCTTGAGGAATATGATGATGACGAAGCACGGACTAGTTCGAACACAGTTACGAAGTACATCGAGGCTATTTCTGGAGCCGAGTTCGCAATTCAGTGTCGTTTTGACAAACTGCCAGAGTACGATGTGCGAATTGACTTCTACCTGGATGGGCACTATGCCACTGCGAAATATGCGATGCTGGACGATTTTGAAGGGAGGTCTTCAACGAAGACATCTTACGGTGTAAGATCCAATGATGGCCACAAGTGGCAGGTGCACAACTACGCCTTCTCAAATCTCCACACTGGTACGTGTGTAGCCGAATCGCACGAATGAAAGCTAACCGTGGGAAAAGTCGACTCGGATGGCAGACCTGTGGCAAATCGGTTGATGAAGGACCTCAAGCACATGGGTGAAATCACGGTCCGGCTTCATTATGTCATCAATCCTAGGCCATCTCGTAGTGCAAAACCCAGCCCCAGGGTGAGCAGCTTGAAAGATGTTCCAGAGAAGGCCCTCAAAGGAAGAGCCTTGACCCATCAAACAATGTAAGTTGGCTGCTTCGTTATGGACCCGTGGTCGACGCCGCTCACGTCAGATCAGGTTCCGTGCTCCTAAGCCCACCTTGGCGAGCAAGGTCGTCACAACCGACTATGTGGATCCTAGGAAGATACCATTTACAACGTTCAACTTCAAATATCGTTCGAGACGTAAGCATAGTGTCTGATGATTAATAGAGGATTGCAGCTAAAAGCTCATATAGACGCACTGAAGGCTCTCATGATTGTTCCACGCAGCCCCAGTCCGGCGCCACTTGAGGACCGAGACATCGATACTTTGACTCCTGAAGAGATGAGACAGCTTCTGCGACGTCAGCGTGAAGGCGGGCAGGCACCTCAAGCCGTGAAGCAAGAACAAAGAGTCAAACAAGAACAAGGAGTCAAGCGCGAACGTACCAGAGGCCGGAGCAGCGCCACGTACGATTTCGATAGCGACGATGAAGTGTCGTTCGTCTCTGCGAAACTTCGAAGACACCCGATCGTTATCGGTGAGGACGGTGCGGAGACGATTGACTTGACTTGAAGCAGGGATAGTCGGGGCTGTATGTGTATGTTTCCGTTATTTGGAAGTAAGAGTAATAGAGTCTTAAGCATACATTCTGCTTTCTGGACTGGGGAACTTTGGGGCATCTGGAGTTCAAGGATCCGCGAGATACCACGATAATACTTTCTGCTACTAGTTCATGAAAAACGTCACGTATGAGGTGACTCTTCTTCCCTGCTATTTGTTTGATCCTAACATCGCATCAGTCAGGTAAGAGGCTCAGCCGAAGCTAGATCTTATCGTGCTTCACCAAGCATTTTCTCTCACCTTCGCAAATCTCATCTTGGCCGTGGGCGGCGCTACTTCTAATCTATTTCCGCAATTTACTTCTCGCACTCCCACACAAACTTCTCAATCACACCACCATCCTCCAGAACCATGGCCGTCATACCTGGATTGCCAGGCTTGCGGGTCACTGTCGAGGTCGCCGGCGAAGCCCTACCGGAACATGATAACGATACTACCGATACGGGTCACGCATATCTTCAGCACAGAACCAAAAAGTATATTGAGGCACCGGCAGGGGAAGCATTCGAGATTCGCACGCTATATCAAGCTCCTTTCGATCCGCCTCTGCCCATCCACGTAGAGGTAATGTTAGATGGGAACTACGTGTTGGCCCCATATTTTGAACGTGGTGGCAAAGACGGTTGCGAAGGCTACAAGTATGGCAAAGCGATGTTTATGGCAGAAGGGGAGGTCGAGACTCGCAACTTCTGCTTCTCTGCACTTACGATTGGTAAGGGCCTTCGCAAGTAAAACTCGTCGCAGGCTAACGTTGGGCAGAGGAACGCGATGATCCGGTCACGGAGGAAACAAAGCGCAAGATCTCCTGCATTGGTCAAATCACAGTGTATCTGTACTACATTGAGCGCCTGGACGAAGCAAGATCTACTGCTATACCTCGAGCACTTTTTGACAGCGACGAAGCACTCACTCACAAAGCGATGAAAGCGGCCGTCAGCCAAGGCGACTCGCTCACTTGTCAGACCAGGTGAGTTCCTCAGTGCGCGGACGAGACAGCACAGCTAACGCTCGATAGCTTGTCGGCGCCGGAGAAGCAAGCGGATGTTACATGCAACGAAGTCAAGACAACAGATGATGCGCCCTTTGCAGCATTTACCTTCTTCTACAGGTCTACAGGTACGCTTTCTCAACCTGTCGATAAGACATGTACTGACTCACCTCTCTCAGCTGCACTCAAGTCCCTCGGCATCATCGCGCGCACGCCTTCGCCCTCACAGGAGCCCGAGCCTGAGCCCAAAGACATTGAGTCAATGAACAAGGAAGAGCTCATGGCCGAGCTGCTTCGCATCCGGGTACGTTCCCTACCCACTTTCGACTTCCAGCGAAGCAGACTAACATGTACAATAGAAGGCACAGGACCAAGCAGCGCGGATCAAAAGAGAGCGGCAAGAGGAGCGCGAGGATAGTGCGGTCACGATAGGAGGTGAGGATGATGAGGTCGAGTGGATCGGGTCTCAGCCAAGCAAGAGGCAGCGTAGAAGTCCGGGTGAGGATGATGAAGTTGTGGACCTTGAGGATTGAGCATACGAGCAACATGCGATCTTGGAGAGTGGTTATGCGAGATTTTCAGTTCACATGGATATACTTCATAAGAGAGCTTGGCACAGACAAGGCATTTTTACAGCATCGGGCAGGTGCTAACGCTCTGACTGACGAAACGTAGTCGGTCATTAGCGTTCTACATATTAATTTCGCTTCTCAACATCTTCTTACACTTCGCTTTTTTAATTCATACTGGTTTGGAATTCCCTGC
This sequence comes from Parastagonospora nodorum SN15, assembly GCF_000146915.1. NCBI lineage: Eukaryota > Fungi > Ascomycota > Dothideomycetes > Pleosporales > Phaeosphaeriaceae > Parastagonospora > Parastagonospora nodorum. The sequence goes on from NW_001884555.1 coordinate 1,037,140, forward strand.
ACTAACGACGGGACCTACATTGTGTTTGATCTTTTGGGCATCGATGGAAGGAGCCGCCCACGTGGAAGGTACAACGCATAGCATAACCTCACTCACATCACCGTAAGCTCATCTATTCGTCCATTTCGATATGCAGGGTCTGCTCATTTGTCTCTCACCTTTACTTCGCGATCCGGCTTCACCTCAACTTCAACGCTTCCCGCAGAAACGCTCTCGCCAAGGTGAACTAGCCTGCACATCGCATCTCTCCGATACTGCGATCATCTTCCCATCCTCTTCAACCTCACCTCTAACACCGCTACGCGATTATTGCCATCCGCTCCATCCCCAAACGTCGACATGGCTGTGCTCGACGACGTCCCGGGCCTGGACGTGCAGATTGCAGTAAACGGTGAAGTTCTCCGCGAACACCAGGACCGCGATGCCAAGTTATCTGAGAAGACCGTCGAGCGATACGTTGAGGCTCAATCCAACACGAACTTCGAGATCCGATATGCGTTCAAGAAAGGCTTTCCGGCTGACAGACCTGTCTCCATGATCGTCACTATCGATGGCAAGGATCTTGACGAGCCCATCATTCGTCCATATGAGTTGTTTGAAGCAAAAGGACACACGAGTCGCGGTCCGATCTCCCAGCAGGGTGGGAAGTGGGTCGTCCAGCCGTATTGCTTTGCACCCATTGATATCAGTAAGCTCTCCCAAATGCATGCATGCAAACAGGTTTCTAATATCGGATAGGAGAGTGCAGTACACCAGCTATTTGCGACGTCCCCAAGACAAAACTGCAGACCGTTGGAATCATCACTTGCGGCTTCTACTTCCTCAATAACCCTAAGCACAACACAAAGCTCCTTGGTGTGCACAAGAAGCTAGATGTATTGCCGCCTATCAGCGAGAAGGCAATCAAGGGAGAGGCTCTGTCTCATCAAGCGATGTCAGTAGCCAAGATCCGTCACTTTGAGACCTTCAACTAACGTGATACAGCTTGGGCAAAACTGAGTGTACAGAGGAGGTGGAGTACTTCAACGCTGATTACGCCGATAATGGAGAGCCTTTCGCAACATTCCACTTCTACTATCGCTCGCTCGGTAAGCTTTACTGTTATGCACGTCGCCTCTTCCTCATGCTAAGAAAGCAACACTACAGCGGCACTGAAAGATCTTCACATCATCGAGCGCACTCCCGACCCACTCGACCTTCTAGAAGGCGACGACACGCCAGTCGGTCAGATGAACAGGGAGCAGCTCGAAGCCATCGTTCGGCGTTTCAGGGTACGGTACCCACGTCTTTTTTTGCTTCTACACTGACACACATCTAGGAACGTGACGACACCCGACTGCGCATGAAGCGCGAGCGCTCATCCTCTGAGACTCTCGTCGGCGATAGCGATGATATTGGCGATCGATATCAGCACAGCGATCCGGATCCAGACCTTCTCGAGCTTCGTGCGGTCGATCTGAGAGCTGAGAGGAAGGCGAAGCGCGTGAGGCAATTGCCGACGCCGGAGACGGAGGTCATTGAGCTTGACGACTGAAGTTCTGTAGCTCATGATCGGAAACGGGTCGTATAGATGATCAGAAAGTGAGGTATCACCCGCACTGCAATAGCAGAAGGCGATACCACTGATGGGGACATTCTGGCGCATTTTTGGAAGGAATTTTTGATGCTCGGCGCGGTATTCTGATTGATCTAGTAAGGAAGGAGCAAAAGCGGGTCTATCTCTCGCTATTCATTGCTATATCTATGCATGCATCTATCTCAGCGTATGACGAACGGGTCATTTCACACACTTCTCTCATACAGAAAGAGCTTCATGCCTGCTGCGATGGGCACGTGTCATAGCGGAGGTTGCGCGTGCTTTCCCTCCAACAGAGCAGGCGCGCTCCTGCCGAGAATTTGCTCGCTGCGTCGCCATCACGGCTTCCACTCCTTGCACGAAAGTGCACGATCTCTCCTCACTCTCACACGGACTACCCACTTCACCTCCACCGTGCATCTGCACTCTCAACCACTCCCGGCCATAATCAGGAACAGACTTGTGCCCACGCCAGCCGGAGTACAATAGTACAATCACATGGTGGTCCATCCAAACTATTCAGGGCTTTCTGTCGAAGTCGCCGTTCATAGCCAGCCACTTGCGGAGTATAATGGTGATTAGGATGAGAACGAGGAGCTGCCATTGAAGACGGTGACCAAGTACATACCGGCAGATTCTGACACAAACTTCTCTCTACCGTACACGATTCCGAAAGACCTCAATGGCCCATTTGGTATCCGAGTCAAGCTTATGGTGGACGGCAAATACCTCTTGTACAAGACGCACACCCACAAAGACATCGCACGTGGCAACGTTAGAGGGGAATTCGTATGGATGACTACCAACACCCAGCAGGGGACTTACAAGCAAAAGTTTCGCTTCTCTGCATCGGTAAGCCTTCACCCCTCTCTTGGCTCATCTATGGCTAACCATGCGCAGACGAAAACGCTGCAGACCTTGACAAGCAACTATTCGGTCAGCTCAAGATTGTTGGGGTACTAGCTCTGAAGCTTGAATTCATAAACATCATCACTAGGGAGCAATGTAAGCCGAAGCCACCAGGAAATTTCGATCCCGCTCAGAAGCTTCCCTTCATTGGAACACTGCCCGAAAAGAGCTTGAAGGGGGACGCGAGGTCCCATCAAGCAAGGTAAGCTCCTAAAACACCTTTGATGCTTCGCCTCTAATATTTGTCCGCAGCTTCGATGCACCAATATTCCACAGCGCCTGTGTGCCTAAGGAGGCTGGTTCTAGAGAAGTGTTCCACACAGGAGAGCCGTTCGCCATCTTTCAATCCAAATACCGCTCTCTAGGCAAGTCTGTCTGCAGTATGACAGGCTGAAGCAATGCTTACATATAACAGCTGCTTTGAGAGCCCTTCGACTTCTTCCCCGTACACCGACTCCACCACCGCTTTTGCTGCCCCGGCGTGGTCCCAAGGCCAAGGCGAGCTCACAGTAGAAGAGCGCAACGGGGGCTTCGAATGTTAAGCAGGAACGTATGTCTCGGGCCAAACGTGAGGCTCCCGTATCTGACGATGAAGTGGAGTTTGTGAGCGACAAGCGCGTAAAGGGCCCGCCGAAGGAGAATGATGAGATTATCGTGCTGGATTAAAGGGTCAATAGCGTTGTTCCAACAGAAAGGTGGAAAATTATGATGGCTATGAGAGGAAGGGGATTGTTGTAGTTACGCATGAGATGTCAGCAACGCAACGCGCATGTGATACGGGCACAGTGTGTAGAATACACCGGCACACCAGGCAGCGGCAAAATTCGTGTTCGCTCCACACACGTGCAAAGTGATCTAATAGTCTCTAGGAGCGCACTAATAAGTTTATATAGAAACCTGAATATATTCAGTGCTATAAGATATCTTGTCCGGTTTTGCAAAAGGTATTGAACATATTCAGGCTACCTCTTTCACTCTTCTCGTTCGGTGAAGGCGGACAGGAATTTTGCCAGGGCCTGGTGGGCACGGCGCCTTGATGATGTCAGCGCGGTAATTGAAAATGATCGACTTTTACAAATTTATCTGCAGTCTTTCGTGAATATACTGAGTAGGAGAACCAGACATGAAGGACGTCTTGGACAAGCTTTCCGTCATCACACGCTTTCGCCGCTCCGTAGACTAGACGACAACACCACAGCGTCGATGTACCGTTTTCCAAATTCAGGAATGCAAATCAATTTAATCATTGAAAAACGCCTCCAATTCTCGATAGTATCATTGCAAATGCCGCGATCTGTGCTACCTTGCGCTTATTCCCGGCGTTGTCTACGTCAATTTCGTCATAGGCGTCAACGTCACAATTATGAATTTGAGAAACACGTACAAAGGCACAGGGTGTATTTGACCAACATACCCACTTGTCAGTGTACATGTACATGTAGCTCCTCGTTGAGATCTTTGCATACCAAGTCGGATTAAACAGAACATCAGATACTCCCCGACCATGGACCCAAACAACCCCAATCGCAAGATCCGCAAAACACCACAGTACGCACTCTACCAGCGCGAGAACTTTTGGAAAACAAACAATGGCCAAGTTCCTCTTTTCAACACAGGTCCGCCGCCCTCAGATCTGCGTGGAGTATTGTAGAACTAACACGGGATGCAGATCCAGCCCAGCTCGAAACCCTCGCAAAAGCTGCCCTCACGCAGAACGGCTGGCTCTACGCCTCTTCAAATGCGGGCTCCTCTCATACGCATGCAGCGAATCGCCAGGCCTTCTACCGTCACCGCATCGTGCCCCGCATGCTCGTCGACACGAACCAACGCGACACGGCGACGCACATATTCGGGCACAAGGTACCTGCGCCCATCGGCTTCGCGCCCATTGGGATTAATAAAATCTACCACCCGGACGGCGAACTGCCCGTCGCCCGAGTCGCCGGCGAACTGGGACTGCCATATTGTCTCAGCACGGCGGGCAGCCAGCCTATTGAAGCCGTCGGGCAGGCCAATGACGCGGGCGCACGAGGGGAAGGAGACGGCGTGCGATTCTTCCAACTCTACATGCCGCACGACGACGAGCTTACGCGGTCGTTGCTGCAGCGCGCGGCGGACAGTGGGTTTACGGCGTGCATATTGATGCTGGATACGTGGCAGTTGGGTTGGCGACATGATGATGTAGCGACCTCGAATTACGCATTTTATCATGGGCGCGGCGCGGACTTGGGGCTGAGTGATCCGGTATTCCAAAGGAGGTTGAGGGAGAAAGGGATTGATCCTCATACCCAGCCGAATGAGGCGGGTGCGATGTGGATTGATAACGTGTGGCATGGGCGCGCGCATACGTGGGATAAGGCGGTGTGGGCCATGGAGTTGTGGAAAGAGATATCCGGTGGGAAGCCGTTTTGCCTCAAGGGGATTCAGAGTGTTGAGGATGCGAGGATGGCGGTGGAGAGGGGGTTCGATGGGATTGTCGTCAGTAACCACGCGGGACGGCAGGTTGATGGGGCGGTGGCGAGTCTGGATTGCTTGGAGAGGATTGTCGATGGTGAGTTGCTACACTTCAGTGACCATGTGTATGTGTTTGCTAACCTATGGGCCAGCGGTTGGAGACAAGATCTACATAATGTACGATTCTGGCGTTCGCTCGGCATCCGACGTTTTCAAAGCGCTAGCACTCGGTGCGAAATTTGTCTTTGTTGGACGCCTATGGGTCTGGGGTCTGTCCATCATGGGCGAAGCTGGTGTCAGACATGTCATGCGAAGTCTGCTGGCGGACTTGGACATTCTCATGAACGTGGCTGGTTTCCAGAACATTCAGCAGATTACAAGGGATGCGTTGGAAAAGGGACCCGAAGGACTACCCACTGCCTAATGTTGTTAGCCAAACTGTGAGCCAAGAATAACATGTGAAGATTGGAAAACCTCTCCGGTAGACCTGCCTGATCCTAGACGAGCGAACCGCGTGACGTCACTATCGTTCTGATATCTGGCTAA
>NW_001884555.1:1042731-1118582 GCF_000146915.1 Parastagonospora nodorum SN15
GTATGAAGAAGGTATTCGCAACATCCTGAGATTGATATCACGCATAGTGGCGTATTTGTCCACAGGGTTGGTTGTCCAAATCTATATCTTGTCTGCGACAGGCTTTTTGTCGCCCTGAGCTTCTTTCAGCGCTTCACCGGGGCCGTCGGACTTTTCCGTCTGAACAGAAGATGGCGACTCGGTGACTTGAGCGTGGCTGTTCGACTCCTTGTTGTATTTGTCGACCTGCGAGTCGAGATCCTTGTCTTCGTCCTCGTGATCAAACATGTCACTGTCAGGCGCATCAGTCGAGATCTCTGTGCCGTCTCCAAGAAGAATGATGCGACCGCCCATACCGCGGTTCGGCTGGAAGCGCTGATCAAGCTCCATGTCGATGTCATCAGGGTCGTCGTCAATGCGATGATGTACACCAGGGCCACGGAACTCAGCTGCACAATGATATTAGAAATTGAACTATTCAGCTGCCTCGGTAGAAGGAGAGGTTGGATTCTCAGACTTGCCGTACTCTGGCGGCGCACATGGACCCTCTCCATTAGCCACCCGCTTCGCAATATCCTCGTACCACTGCTCCTTCGTCTTTCCATGCAGAAGACCAATAACAGTGATGGTCATGTTGTCACAACCAACACCGCCAGTATCACTGTTCGAAGCCAGACAGTTGTCCATCATGTTCTCGCAAATAGACTGGAGAGGCTGCTTGGCGACAATTCCGCGCCTGACAAACTCGATGACAGCTTGCGAAGATTGGCAATCCCAGATACCTGAATGTATGCGTTAGCGCTGTCTGTATGCGCGAGCTCAAAAGACTAACCGTCGCACGCAACCACCAGAAATTCGTCATCTTCGCTGATGTCGTGTATCTCGACGTCGGGGAAGGCAGTGACTATTTGCTGCTCGGGAGGGAGATCTGCGCTCTTCTTGAACTCGAAATCGCCGATGGCACGCGACAAGGCGAGGTTGCCATTGACACGGCCGAAGTCGACAAAACCGCCGGCTGCTTGAATACGGGCCTTCTCGGCTGCAAATTGTTAGATGTGGTATTTATTGCAACGGAAACGTGTGACTGACCTTCGTTTTGCGGCTTGTGGTCAAAGGAGAGAGGCTTCGCTCTTCCCTTAACTCCGAGGACGGTTCTTGAGTCGCCAGCGTTGGCCTGTTCGCGTAAGTCAGCGTCTAGTGGATACAATGGGAGAAAACATACGCAGTAGATCTTGTCTTTTGACACAACAGCGACTGTGGCGGTGCAGCCAGACACTTCCTCTTCGTACTTGGGATCTGCGCGATGAGTCAGCCCGTCAGTTTGCAGATTGGCTGCGGCACTGCGTACCACTCAGAATGGCCCTGTCGGCAGCCAGGAAGCCGTCTTGCAGGGCCTTCTTAAGGTCTCCCGAACTTGTAGGCTTCTTGTTTTGTTATGATCTGGTGCAGGTGCTCGCCCGTGTAGATGGCCACCTTGTCGCCGCCGTGGCCGTCGTAGACACCGAAGAAGGCGAGTCGCTTATCGGCCTCGGTGGGCTTGCCGCCCTCGGTCGTGGCCTGGAGATCTAGCAGACATGCGTGGGCGTCTTCCATGCTGATCCGCCAGCCCTGCATGGACGAGGTGCCGAAGATGAGTGAGTCGCCATCGCCGCTTTCTGATTTCTGGACGGCAGAGGGAGGTTAGCATTAGATTCCTTATGAGAAGAGTGCGCAAAGGCGACGTGGTCTGCAGGCGGCCGTGGGGAGGCGGACGGCAGCAGACAGCAGACGGCAGGTGCGGGGGCGGGGTGATGCAATGTGCGAATTACCTTGTCGACGACGGGCTCTGAGAGGGTTTGACCCATGGCGTCCGGTTCCTACGAGGACTCGTGGGAAAAGAGGCGGGAGAAGTGAGAGGGTGAGGGAGAGATGCGCGCGGGCCATAGATTTGTGATGCGGCGCTATGGTGTTGTGGGGGTGTCGCGGGACAACAAGACAAGCGCACGGCAACAATGCAAGTGTATACAAATTGATGCCGAGGGGGAGGGTGCCAGTAGGAGCTCGCTTCTTTCAGGGTCTTTTTTCGGGGAAAGAATTGCAAGCTTGGCTCGCGGGCAGTTTGTAGGGAATGGGTGGGAGGGATAACAGTAGTGGGTGAGTACGAGTGACGCTCTCAATCTCCTACTCAGCGAACTGACAGCGCGAGGCAGTAGCTCCACTGCTAGCGCGGTTGTGGCTAAGGCGAGGCCCGAAACGACACGATGACGACCGGCAGCGCAGGTTCTGCCGCCTGCCGTTGCCTCTTGTTTGGTCTTCCGTCTTCCGCTCGTTTGTGTGAGCAACTACGCGCCCTGGGACAGACCCTTCGCTGGGGCGCATCCGGAATCCGTGAGGCGGTGCATGCGCCCCCAGGCAACTGGCGGCATTCTCCGCTCGAATTGCAACAGCTCGCGTGCCATCGCACGGCCAATCTAAGAAACAGCCTCCCGCCTACGGGAACACCTGTGCTGACCGGCGCCTGGTAGGACGCTCCAGCCAATCCTCCAGAAGTCCAGGCCTGGTTATCAGGGTATCGTCGAGCCGACCAACACTACGCATGTCGGCTAATTGACCCTAGCGACTATCTGAACATTGTCCAGATGGGACATGTTCAGCGCAATCGAATGTTTCGACTGCATTTGATAGCGCGCGCCACTTCGCGTGACATCATCGCATACTTGGAAGGCGTTTGGTTCCAACGGCGATTCCGCGCACCGTTCCGAGACATCGCGCCTCTCCACCCGAAGGCTGTGAACTATCGTCGCTCCTTTTGCGGCCACATGATGAATACACCTGATAGGCTTGGCTAAATGTTACCATGGCTTGCCATGGCAAAACTCCAACTTCCTGTCGGAGACCAGCTTCCATACTAAATGTGAGTCTGACGAGACCCAGTATCTGATCAGCCCGCTATTAAGGGCTTTGAGGGCTTTCCATTCATACATACTCAACTCGGTCGCACTCAAATCGTGATCAAACTTTAGTCACAGCGCGCATAGATCCTTGCAGCACCTGTTGAGTTATCTACTTCAACTTTGTTCTGCACTCTTCGGGGTAGGCATCCGATATGCTTTCGGACCATACAGCATGAATTCGCCGTGAAACTATCGCAAGCCGAATCTGAACTTTCGAGCCACGATGAACTTTCAAGTCACGATCACATGCACGACGTGCGCGAGTCAGATGCTTCCCTGCACGAAAGCACTCAGCTCTCCATTACGACACCATACGACCGCGGCTCACCTGCTTCGTACGATGAATGATCTGTGTTGCGCCGACGCGTGCAGCCAGGTTCGACCCAAATTCCGCGTTCGACCTCGGTACATCAGAGAGCTAGACCCAGAACCGGACTAGTTGACCAACATCGAAACATCATAGCTCCAGATCCTCGGTCAATGTCGTAGTGCATTCTCATCTCTCAAACAATCGTTCTTCATCTCTTTCCATTCCATCTACATCTTATCATTTTTTGCATCATACACAATGGGTCAGACACCAGACTGGGTTAAGCAACTAAAGCCCTCTGGCGCTCAAGGCCATGAGTTGCTCGCGGCGGAGCGTGCTGGCTCCAATATTCCCCGTTCAGCAGCTGGAGGAGCTGCTCCACACCAAAGAGGTCATTGAGAGGAAGCACAAGCTGTTGAGCATTCTCAAGGCGGAAAAGGTCTTTGACAAGTCACAAAACTACTTCATGGGAAGGGACAGATCGATTCGAAAGAGCTTTGGCGCGAGAGAAGAGGTTGAGAATCTTGAAGAGGCAACACAACTGGAATCTCGAGGAATTCCGGCAAGCTACTGAGCTCATTGGTGAGCCTGGCCCATACGGTCTTCACGACAGTATGTTCAAGGTCAGTCGCCTCGTCAAAACACCCCTGCATATTACTTATTTCAGCAGGTCACGCTTGAAGGTCAAGGCACCGCAGAACAGCAAGAAAAGTGGCTCACCAAGGCCAACGACTATAAGATCATTGGATGTTACGCTCAAACCGAACTTGGTCACGGCTCCAACGTTCGTGGACTGGAAACCACCGCTACCTGGAACTCAGATGACAAGACCTTCACTATCCACTCACCTCACCTTACAGCAAGTAAGTGGTGGATTGGATCTCTCGGTCGTACTGCAAACTATGCCGTCGTAATGGCTCAGCTCATCATCAACGGCAAGTCTTACGGACCTACACCATTTTGCGTACAGATCCGTGACCTGAAGACTCATGAGCCTCTTGAGAACATTCACATTGGAGACATTGGTCCCAAGTTCGGCTACAACACCATGGACAACGGATTCCTTTTGTTCAACCAGGTCAAAGTGCCGCACATTAGCATGTTGGCTAAGTACTCGCATGTGGATCCCAAGACGAACAAGTTCCAACGTCGTGGTTCCCCAACCCTCGTGTACGGCACCCTGACATGGGTCCGATCAACCATTGTCATGCAAGCCGGTTCCGTTCTTGCTCGTGGTGTTACAATTGCTACAAGATATGCTGCCGTCCGTCGCCAATTCCAGGACCGTGACGCGCAAGCTGGGGAGGCTGAGACCCCGGTTCTCAACTATACGATGGTGCAAATTCGACTTCTCCCCCTGTTGGCTGCAACATTCGCCCTTCACTTTACTGGAAAGTCAATGATGGACATGTACCAGGAGAACCAGAAGAAAGTGCAGAATGCCGGCGAAGAGGCGAAGAAGAGCTCTCGCGGAGCAGGACCTGAGGAGACGAACGCAGGAAGCGACTTGCTTGCAGACCTACACGCTTCCTCTTGTGCGCTCAAGTCTCTTAGCAGCAGTATCGCTGCCGAAGGTCTTGAGGTTTGCCGAAGAGCTTGCGGCGGCCACGGATACTCCAGCTTCAGGTAAGTTCTTAACATCATCCTTGATTGGCTTAGTACTAACAACTTTTAGCGGTATCGGCCCCTGGTATGCCGACTACCTCCCCACTACTACCTGGGAAGGCGACAACTACATGTTGACCCATGCAGGTCGCACGCTATGTATGTCAACTCTCTCCGCTCTTCATTCTCTCCCACTAATCTTGTTTCTGCAGCTTCTCAAGTCAGCCCGCTCCGTTCTCAACAACGAGAAGCCCACGAACGACACCACCGCCATCCTCACAGAATTCCACAAGCGCCGCACCATCGGCTGCGCCTTCGACATCATCGGCTCCAATGAAGATCTTGTCGCCGCTTTCGCATGGCGCGTATCTTTCCTGACCTTCGAAGCCAGCAAGCACCGCGACGAACAGAAGAAGGCCTGGAATGACCTTCTCGTCGATTTCTACCGCCTCTCCAAGGCCCACGCGCAATGGATGGTCGTCAAGAACAACCTTTCCGCGCTTAAGAAGATCGAGGCCGAGGGCAAGGTCGGCAAGGAGACCCTAGACGTACTCATGAAGCTCTTCCGCCTCTTTGCCCTGCACACTCTCGAGCAAGAGGGTTCCGAGTTCTACGCCAGTGGCGCCTGCAGTAAATTGCAGATTCAGCTTGCTCGCACGCAGGCGGTTATGCAGCTGCTCAAGGACATCAGGCCGCATGCTGTCAGGCTAGTGGACAGCTGGGGCTTCGATGACTGGGTCTTGGACAGCTCGCTGGGACGCGAGGATGGAAAGGTTTACGAGGACATGTTCTACAGGGCGAGTGAGCTGAACCCGCTTAACAGGATCACAGTCGATCCTTATCCCGATAGCGATGTACTGTTCAAGAGGGTGGAGAAGGCGAAGTTGTAGAATGAAAGAGCGGATCAGGAATAGAGTTACTTTGAACATGTAGTTTATTTAATGCATGGACTTGTTGATTTTATATATGTTGTCGGTTGTGGTGCATTCTTCTGCTGCCGTACCCGATAGCTCCAACCTGCGGGTACGGCATCAGTTCCACATGCGAACCGACAAAGTCTGCAGGCAATTGGGTTCAGTATAAATTTACAATCACAGTGTCAAAACCTGCTTATTCAGATCGATGCTATGAGATCGAGAACAGATGTGAATCGCACGCCAATTGTGACGATGAAGGAGTGTATCACATGCTGATCATAGATGCATCAGTCTAGGCCGGATGAGTGACCGCTGTCTTCGTAGGGCTGAAATGGTGGACCGAGCGTTTTGAGCTTCGACCTCAACTCCAACCAGTTGCGCTCTTGCCAATCGCAAACACAACCACGCTTTCACCATGTGCTAATCACGCAGCACGTGCAGCAGACAGACGTGGCTTTCGAGACCGGAAGAAGACTAATTAAGATTCAACATTCCACTTCATCACAGAAAAAGAGTATCATAGAACAATGTCGGTCATTCTATGCACAGGTGCGGAGCTTCTACCCCACAGTACGCAGCTCGCAAGCAGCTAACATTGATAGCCGGATATGACCATACGATCCGGTATGTCTTGATTGTTTGTGCATTCCTTTCATCACCCCGCTTACATCCAGATCTAAGCTTCTGGGAAGCCCTAAGCGGCATCTGCTTCCCGCACGATTCCCCTCACCCCGACTCGCAAGTCAATCGTCTATGTATATCGCCGGACAAACGCTACCTTGCCGCCGCCGGACACCACACCGTCAAGCTCTACGACATCAAGTCGACGAACCCAAACGCCATCCTCACCTTCGACGGCCACACGTCCAACATCACCGGCGTCGCGTTCCACTGCGAGTCCAAATGGCTCGTCACTTCGTCTGAGGACGGGACCGTGAAGATCTGGGACACACGCAGCGGTAACGTCCAGCGCAACTACACCCACGGCGTGCCTGTCAACGACGTCGTCATCCATCCGAACCAAGGCGAGCTCATCAGCTGTGACCGCGGCGGCAACGTGCGCATCTGGGACTTGGGCGAGAACAAATGCTCGCACCAGCTGATCCCCGAGGACGATGTGTCCGTGGCGTCTGTAACCGTCGCATCAGACGGCAGCATGGTGTGCGCGGGTAACAACGCCGTACGTTCGCACTCTCCCAACCAACCCAACCAACCCAATCCCACGCAGATTCGACGAATGGCAGCTAACGCAACACTAGGGCAACGTCTACGTCTGGCGCATGATCCAGCGTCACGATACCACCTCCATCATCCCCGTGTGCAAATTCGCCGCCCACTCAACCTACATCACCCGCGTCCTGCTCTCCCCAGACGTCCGCCACCTCGCCACCTGCAGCGCCGACCACACCGCGCGCATCTGGTCCCTCGACACTTCCACCCCGCACAACCTGCAGCCCGGCGACCAGCTGCCGTCCGCCGCCGAGCGCGACCCCGCGGCCTTCCCGCTCGAAACTACACTGCACGGCCACCAGCGCTGGGTCTGGGACTGCGCGTTTAGCGCGGATAGCGCGTACTTGGTCACGGCGTGTAGTGATCATTATGCGAGGCTGTGGGAGCTGGGCAGTCAGAGTATCATTAGGCAGTATAACGGACATCATAGGGGTGCGGTGTGTGTGGCGCTGAATGATACCGCGGTGGGTAATTAGGAGACGCCTGCTGTTGCGCCGAGTAAGAAGCGGGATAGTCTGCTGTGTGAGATGTGGAATGAGGTGGAGATTTGAAAATTGCATTAGCGATGGCGTTAGGGTATATGGGTGTGACTGGACAAGGGGCAAGATTCTTGGACTGGGATAGGAGAGTTGGGGGATACAATTTGGGCCGAGAGGCGTTAATCAAAGTCAAGGTTCTTGTTAGAAGCATTCTGTCACAATGAAGAAAAGTATTGCCAAAAAGACACACTTCCACCAAACACTCCTTGACCTATTTCGCAGCGTAAGTATATAGCATTGCATGATGATAATGTCGTTCCGTCTCCTCCCCTCCCTCATCCAGAGTAAAGTTTCCTCTAAAACGCCATGCAAGAACGCTCCAAAAGTATGCACATTCCATTCCCCTTCCCCCTATCAATATAAATATCCATATTCCCAACAACAAAACAACATTACACGTCGCTACAAAATACAATATGAACATACCTCTTCTCATCGTCCCAACAGTCCCGAGACCCAATTCGCCAACCGTTTGCTACTCGTACTGGGCGTGAAGCTAACCACGCTGTCCGCATCCGTGTCTCTCTTGCGCTCGGGGGTGTGTGGATCGTACGTGTTTGCGCGGGGGCGAGTGGGTGTGCTGTCAGAACTAGAGTCGCTGACTCTGCTGCGCAAACTAAGGGATTTAAGTTTGCGAGTGTGGAGGGAGGGTGTGGGTGTGGAGTCGGGTGAAGACGGCCATGTGGAGTCTTCGCTATGGGAAATCGGGCGAGGCGTGGAGTCGACGATGCGGATTGTGGCGCTGAGGGTGGGCATGGAGGGGCTGGGTGTGCTGCCGTTGGATGTATCCGTCATCGTTTTGAGAATCAGGCCGGGGACGTGAGTCTTTGCATCTGGAGTCGTGACTTCTAGATATCAGCATGGACCAGATATGGAGATTAAGAACAGCTAGGGAGTTATCATGAAGGATTTGCACCTTCAGATTCTTCCTTAGCTTCTTCTTGCTCTGGCTCCTCAGATGCTTCTTCGGCGCCTTCAGGATTTGCTGCAGCTGCCGCGGCCGCGGCGGCAGCGGCCTCGCGTTCTCGCTCCATCTTCTCTGCCTTGGCTCGTTGACGGGCAGCTTCCCGCTCAGCGTTCTCCTTGCGAGCACGCTCGTCTTTGGCCTTTCGTAGACGTTCAACTTCTTCCACACCACCGCTCTTCTTGAGCTTGCCTTCTTCGACGAAATTGCCCAGTTCGCGCTTGAACTCATCGTCGTTTCTGGTAGCGAGCTCGCGTTGTCGGGCCTTCTCAGCGCGCTCAATGGCCTCAAGTCTGCTCTCATGGTTTGGTTGTAAAGCCTTGACTTCGCCGAGCACGCCGTCTCGAGCCTCACGTGGGTCAACAACCTTGTCTAGGGCAGCTGCATTAATCGCGTTCCGACCGCTAGCAGAACGCAAGCCCTTCTGTCCAGTCTGCTCTTTTTCGGTTTCCAGGTTTTGTTGCTTAGTGGCTTGCTCGACCAATTCAAGTGTCTGCGCAGCCTTCTCAAGATCGTCTTGCAAGTCAGCAGCAAGCTCTTCCTGCATGGTAAGCATGTCCCTTTCTTCGCACACAGTCTGCAGCTCTTGCTCCCAGATCTTCGTCCACAGTGGCTTTTCCTTGGCAAGGAAGTCTTGCAGTTTCTTGAGCTCAGCCGTGGCAATGGAGAGATCCTTGGCTGTAACCTCAAGTTGACGAGGCAAAGGTCGGACTCCTCGCTGAACAACATCCTTGCGAAGGTCTTCGACCAGGTCTTGGAGATCGTCGACCCGGTTGACGATTTTCTCTGAGTCATCCTGTAACGACTTCTTGCCAGTGTTGATATAAGCACGTCCGGTATCACCATCGAGTGACGGTAGTGCAGCCTTGACAGCGGTCGACTTGACAGCATTTGCCTTTGTACGAATTGTAGACATACTGGCCTGAATATCAGAAACAAAGGATGAGTATGTTTGCCGCACCACGGCCAGATCGCGGCGAAGCGATTGAACTTCGCTTAGTTGTGCAGCAGAGTTGATACTGCCTTCCACAGGAGGACCACTCGGGATTGGTCGAGATGGCAACAAGGCTGAGTTGCGCGCTGAGTTCAGCGTAGGCGCAGCGGCGATACCGGCCAGTTCTCGTGCTGTCTGTTGCTGCCGTTCTGCTACACGTTGTATGGTTGACTGCTGGTCATCGACCACAGTTTTGATGCTTTCTACCAATCGGCTTAGACCGCCAAATTTGTCGTCGATATGGCTCTTGACTTCGTCGAGTTGCTCCACGTTGAGCACGAGTACTGAGCGATCCTTGACATCGTTGATGTCTTCCAGCTCGTAGCGCACACCCGAAACAGGATCCTGGATGTGAATCTCAGGCAGTTCACCATAGCGATGTGTATCCCAGGCGAACTTTTCGATGAAAGCCAGCTGCAGGCGTCCTGCAGACAAATCAAAGCCATCAGCGAAGACGTACTTCTTGATCTTATGCTTGTACTGCAAAAACAGTGTGAGCTCTTTGTTAGGCTCTGGCGACTGTTCCGGAATAAACTGCTGTGGATGCGGAGATACCGACTTCCCTCTTCGAGATCCAGCTCTTGTTGGCAGAGAAGCGGTTTTCAGGGATTCTTTGGCAGATAGCTCTCCCGCGCTCATGCCCATGGGGTCGGACAAGGGCCCGTTCAACGTCGCACCAAGCACCGGCTTATCCCCCTCAACGAACGTGGGCGCTGGTCCGATTTTGTCCTCTGGGGTCTTTTGTGTGGGGCTGTCTTGCGGTTCTGGTTCCGTGGGAGGAGCTATGCTTGGTACCGAGCTTTGCGAACTTTCTTCGGATATGCGCCTGACGTCGCTTGAATTGTCAAACTTCGTTTCCACTGCGGGCCGCTGCTGTGTCGACCGTTGCCGACTGTGCATCAAAGAGGCTCTGGTGCGCACTGCGTTCATAGACTCCCTCACATCCCGACCCCTATTCGGTACTGGAGAGTTCTGGACTGGTGGAATGGCGATGCCGTTGGTCCCAAGATGCTTCTGTATCTGGTACTGCGAGAAACGCCGTGAAGCTCTTCGTTCCAGCTCTCCGCCTCTCTGCAGTGCAGCAAACGCGTCTTCCTGCTTTGGCGGTGGCGGCGGTGGCGGGAAGTCGACGGCATAGTTTGGTTGTGATGACTCGGGAGGCTTGGGCATGCCATCGTCTGCTGGGTACGGGGCGATGACGGGCATCTGCTGTGCTGTAGTGCTTGAGATTGAGGAATCCGAAGACAGCTGGCTAGCTGCGGTGGATCGGTTAGCTTTTGGATTCGACGGCAGTGAGTCGTATTTGCTGGGGGACGCGCGCCCGGTCACCACCGAAGAGGATCGCGGTGGCAGATTGGGCCCATTCTCTCCGAGTTCAGTGCTTTCGCCGCGTGCAGGAAGCCTCGTACTTTGTGAGCGTTGTTGTTGTGCCTCCTCGATGTCTCCGTTGCTGCCAATGCTGCCCTGCCGTGTGCCGCCGCTGAGAGTGCCATCCCGGCCCGTTCTTTGCCGTAACCGCTGCTGCTTCTTCTTCAGGCCGTGGAGTAGGTTGATGATGATGTCGCGTATGCGTGGCAGGAAGTTGTCGAGGCTTGCTTGCGAGGCTTCTTGGCTGAGTGTCTCCTCTAGTATGCCTCGAAGCAGTTCCGGGACATTTCCGAGATCGCCCGTGTCGACGCCGATGGCGTTGAATGCGCGCGACGCGATGTTGAACTCATAGCCAAGGCGCACATAGACATCGGAGACTTCGCTCTCCGTGGCAGTCCCGCGAGACCATAGCGTTAGGGTTTCTTCGCAGTGTCAGCGGGGGCTCCAGTGCAGTGCTGGGGCGCGTTGGACGAACCGAGGAGCTGCTTCGTAGCGACTAGCAGGTGGGTGACAGATTTCTCTATCTGCGAGAGTTGCTGCTGGGGCTGCATCGCGCAAAGTGTTAGCTGCCGCAGTCGGGCTCTGAGGGTCCAACATTGAAGATGTGGGCGCAGGGCAGACTCACGTTCTTAGGGGCGCGCTTGTGAGACCCCTGCGAGGACCTGACAGAGGCAGATGAGGCCTCTTCGGTCATTGTGAATCCAGATTTGGAAGTGCTACGATGGAGGGAATGGGTGCGACGTGGGAGGAGCGCGCGACATGGCTCTCGGCAACGTTGGGGTTGGCATCGGAAACATCCATGGATAGCTCTGATACGGGTCCGCCTCAGGAACGCCATCCGTCACGTGCATCACTCCAACTCCAACTCAGACAACGGAGTGCTTGCTTTTTTGACATGTCCATATGCTAGAACTGTCTCACCACTACTATCTGTCTGCTGCAAGGTACGCGTGTGTGGCGCAGAATTGCGTTGATGTGTCCCACTGCAACAGACTCGACACCACGCACTTCTGCCATGGTTGCAACAGAATGTTCCAAACACCAGCTCGTTAACACGGAGCACTGAATGACGTCCGATTGGAAGCTAGCGGCCCGAACGCCTGAGGGCTCCCATTTGCCCCCGACTGTTAGCGCACAGCTATGTGCTGCTGGACGCTATGCGACTAGTAGGATAGTTGTAATGTATTGGGACTACCATTCACGAGCGCACTGTGGGGCCGACGCCTCAATATGCCGTAGCAATGGATTGGTGTTTGCCTGCAAAGGTAGGCAGCAGGTGGTATTGTTTGGCATTGGCTGTTTGGCAGGACAATAGGGCACCTCTGCGCATAGTGAGGCGCATCCTTTGAACAGCTCGTGGACAGGGCTTGGCAGCCTGCGAGTCCTCCGTTTGGAGTTCCTGTTGCGTTATCTCACGAGTTTCACCGCATCGTCCCCAGCGACACACACTGGCACCTCCACTCCAACTCGATACCGAGACTCTGCGCACTGCTCTTTCACAGCATCGCGGACCTTGCGACGGCGACTATCAAACGGCTTGCCTCCACTGACCACCACTGACCACATCCCTTCAAGCCTCACTAGCTTCCGCAGCCACCCTGGTCGTTTCAACTTGCCGATCACCCTCTTGGCAGTGCAGCAGTGCACTCGCATTCGACGTCTGGCTACTTTTCCGCGCACAGCCTCCTATAACATCTGCCAAACGCCGTCTGGCTATTCCGGCAGCTCCATTGCACGTTATCCCAAGCCTCTCCGCTGCATTGAGGGTCCTGCGCTGCTCTCACCTCCTCACACCGGTCGCCCTTTCCTCCCCCGCCGATCGCTCCTTCCCACAACCACAATTCCCGACCCGCCCACGGAGCTCACCCGCGCGCCATCTGTCCCTCCATGTCCACTGCTGCGACCGCGAACAGCTCCTCCAATGCTCTGAACCCGGCCGCCTCCAACCCTGGCCGACAACTGAAGATGAGCACGACTGGCAAGGGCCTTGACGCACAGCGCAAGCCTGGTAGCCCTGTCGACGGTGGTCAGAGGTAAGCTTGTCTTTATTTGCTTCAGGCCCGCCTGCATTCCCCTCAAACTCGCTCCCCGATGTCCTTTACCCCTCAACTACCACCCTCCAAGCTGCGTAGCCCTGTCTGGCCACGCATCGTGAGCTTCTTGGACTGCACCTGCGCCCAGCGGTATTCCTAGGTGCAACGCGCGGGCAGTTACAAGGATACACGGTGCAACCGCGCGATATTCTAACGGCCGCAATGGCTGTGTCAGCTACCTCGCCCATGTATACACTATCACCGTTCCCAATATACGTTCTCATTCACTTCTCCATGAGCGCCATGCTAACCAAGTTCCTCTCACAGAAAGCCTCCCGCCCAAAAGGCATGGACCCAGGGAACCAATCCAATCACCCAGCGACCGTCGAACTCTCCCGCCTCCAACGGTGTCGGTAACGT
Organism: Parastagonospora nodorum SN15; assembly: GCF_000146915.1. NCBI lineage: Eukaryota > Fungi > Ascomycota > Dothideomycetes > Pleosporales > Phaeosphaeriaceae > Parastagonospora > Parastagonospora nodorum. The sequence continues at coordinate 1,056,024 of NW_001884555.1, forward strand.
CCCTAAACCTGCGCAGACGGTGACCAACTCGTCCGGCGAGACTGCAACTCCAATGCGGCATCTGAGTGATCGGATGATGTACCTGCTGGCCAACTTGACTGTAAGTGTAGCGACTTGCTGGCTGCGTCTGACCATGCTGAGTACAACTTTTAGGGTCTGCCGGGCATCATTACATTGAAGAATGGCGAGAAATATTCCGGCGTGCTTTCAGGTACCTCGCTGGACCCGAGCGAGCTGCGCTATGTCTTCAAGATGGTGAAAAAGCTCTTACCAGCTGCCAATGCTCAGACGAATGGCTCTGGCGAAATATCTGACGATTATGTTGGCGTTGGAGACTACCATGTCATGTCATTCGACATGAGCGATGTCGCTGACTTCAATGTGAACAATGTGGTCCTTGACAGGTCGCAGGCAAAGGGTTCGAACGGAACCGCGGGTTTCCGCACTGACACTGACATCTCCGGACACATGGCGATACGCGAGCGCAATCTGCAAAAGTGGGAACCCACAGAGATCGACCCCAACATGACCCTGGAATCCTCTGGTCGCTCGACAGAATGGGATCAATTCGCAACAAATGAACGCATGTTCGGAGTCAAGAGCAACTACGATGAGAACTTCTACACCACTACCATTGACCGAAGCGACCCCCAGTATACACAGAAGGCTGCCCGTGCCGAGAAGCTCGCGCGAGAGATCGAGGCCAGCAGCGCTATGAACTCCCACGTTCGCGAAGAGCGTGGAGGTCAGATGGCCGCTGACGACGGCGGAGACGAGGAGGATAAGTACAGTGGTGTTCGTCGAGACTTCCCTCAACTTTCAACTGGCCAGCCCAACAAGTACACACCTCCCGCGAGACGTGCTCCAGCACCGCAAGCCACTGTCCCAGGTGCTCCAATTGATCCTGCAATCATTTCCTCATCGGTTGCACGCCCCGACTCTGTGCCCAAGCCGGTGCAAAGGACCGCAAGCCCTGCGGCACAGAAAGCAGCTGCCCCTGAACCTACAAAGACTGAGGCGCCTCAAAGTACCACCACATCATCTGTTTCTGAGGCTTCCAAAGCCATCCCAGCAAAAGACGATATCAAAACACCAGCAGTGTCGAAGCCTAGCGCAGACCAGCCACAAAAGCCTAGCAGCGCAATCAAGCCAAGTGTAGCAGCGATCCCTCTACGGAAGACTGGTCGGCCGCATGATGCAACTACAAACGTAGAAAATGACCTTCTTGACTCGTTCAAGCAGTTTTCCGCTAATGAGAAGATGCGTATTGCGGAGCGGTCACGGGTCGTTGCGAGGGAGAACAAGGCCGTGAAGCTCAATGATCTGAAGAAGTTTGCACTCAACTTCAAGCTGAGTACCCCTGTGCCTTCGGATCTGGTCCCTATTCTTGCCAAGGACGAGAACAAGCAACAGGCCATCGTGGAGAGAGCACTCAAGCAAGCGCAGGAAACGAAGACCACCCCGCCAAAGACTGCTAGCACATTGGCCGACCCCAAGACCGCTGTGAAACCTGCTGCTCCCAAGCCAGACTCGACGCACGCTTCTCCAAGTGCCACCGTTGATCGACAACAGAACCAACGGGCACGACCAGCACAGCCGCCATATGCGTCAGCTAGTATGCGTGAGCGCCCGCAGCAGCAGCAAAATTTCAATCAGGCTCCCCCACGCGGTCAGGGTCTATTGAGCACCCGTCTGCAATTGAATCATCAGCAACACAAGCAGCAAGGTGGCGTGCCCTACAACAACGTCCCACAACCGATACCACCCCAGGATCTGCGCATGCCCCCTACAGGGCCATCTCAGACCTCTAGTGGTGTTCAGACACCTAACTCCAACGCCGCTATCAGGTTCAATGTCCGCGCTAGCGAATTCAAGCCGAACCCATCAGCAAACACCTTCCAGCCTGGCAACAATCCAAGCACAAACTCCAGCCCTAGGCCGACCTCGGCAGCGAGGCAAGAGCCCCGCAAGCCTCCTGCCGTGACCAGCTTTTTTGGTGGTCAGCGTCCTCCGGTAAAGCAGCCAGCGACAAAGGAGAGCTTCAATGCCATCGCGCGGATTCAAAAAGAGGTACAGGAGAAGGACAAGGATAAGCCCCATGGCAGTGACCTTCCTCCACCGTACCGTACTCCTCCTACCTGGGACTTTCCTTCTGCCAACACTGAGAAGAGTCATGTGCAGATGTTCGAACACACGCCAGTTTCAGCACCACTTTCCGCGCCCCACAACGCAATGGGCAACGGGCCCATGCCACACCAACATCAACTGCCACCTCATCTCCAAGGCGGACAGGTTATACCACAAGGCCAAACGGCGCAGCAAACTCCCCGCGGTCCTCCAGTCCAACCTCACCATGGTCAAGGGCCTTCAACACTATGAAGCACAGCAGATGCACTTCTCTCACTCCACATCATCTGTACACCCCTCACCTCGACCAATGCATCCTTACATGTATGGCGCCCAGCCACAGCCAATGTCCGGATACCCGCAGCAAGTGCAAATGCCGCAATATGGCATGAGTCCAAACGTGCAACACGTTGGTCTGCGTAACGGGCAACCCGGGCCAGTTCATCGCTCCTCCGGGAGGACCACAAATGGGTGGTCATATGATGACGCATCAACCATCCAACGGTCCTCCTATGGGTATGCCAGGCTACCCTCAAATGCAGATGTATTCGCCAGCGCCCAGCCAAGCGTACCCACAATACCCAGGACACATGCCTGGTGCACCTGGCGCAAACGGTTATCCGAACAGTCCACGACCTGGAGCGCCTATGATGAGTCACTCCAACTCGCAACAAGGACACCAACAGCCGCCCATGATGTATGTGCCGGCGGGCGCGCAGGGACCCCAGATGTTCCAAATGCCGCCTGGTTCGAGTAGGTCCTTTGCTTGATGTTTTATAGCGGCACTCACTAATAGCCATAGTGACTCCCATGCGTGCACCTTATGCGCAGCCGCACCAGCCACATTACGGCTCACCGCACCAGCACCATCAGTTCCCTCACCAGCACCGTGGCACTCCGAGCGGTAGTTACGCGCAGCCTATGATCCAACAGCACTCGATGCCACCTCAAGGCCCTCCCACCGGGCCTGCCAACCATGGGCCCGAGACTAGCGATGAGCCGAAATGAAAGGTCACGGCGTCATTCGCTTCACAACGAAAGCGATACGCTCAAGCTATACCGACTCATCGTTGGTGAGGTGGGCTTTGAGACTCTGTCCTGCGCACTTGCAGCACATAACTTTCGTGCAGATGGTTTCAAGCATGAGCGATGGGCGTTGAATGGGCATGGCTGGCGCTCAAAAGAAGGTCGACACGGGTGATGATGGGATGAACTGAGGGACATGCAGAAGGGACAGATGGCCGGCAATACGACAAGGGGCATGACTAGCGACCTCATTCAATGCCTTTTATCGGGCACGGTACAGCTAGCCTTTTGCGAGGTGGAGCGCAAGCACTGCCCCGGGAAGTGAGCTTGATAGGAGTACGAACTGTCGCTGCGCCTAGTTTGACAGATGGTCAAGTCATACATGACTTTGACCACCATAGGAAAATCTACAATCAACTTCAAACTTCTTCTTGGCGCACCCTAATGCATTGTTCCTTGTAATTAGCTATGTCCGCTAAAGTCATGTGTGCAAAGTGACATAAGAGCACACGACCACGCGCACGCACCAAGTGATGCACTAGCGCGTCGCGAGACCCCAGATTCCGCGTTCCGATCTGTCGGAACCTACTTCGCACTCCAGGTCCTACCTCCACACCAGACCTTTACGACTCGAAAGTGCGCCATTCAATGCCCATAGCGCTGTGGCGCAAATAGAAGATCTAGAGTTCCATAGCATGACTGACGCCGCTGCCGAACCGCTCATCCGCAACGACCCGAATGAAGAGGACGGCGATGCAGACGAGGATGTGGAAGTAGATGAGAGCGCGCTGGCGGCGCCAGGATTGTTCATATGGGGGTTGACAATGTGTGCGGGTGTCAGTGGGCTGTTGTTTGGCTATGAGTACGTCTAAGATGTGAAAAAACGATCATGCGCCCCTTATTGTCCCATGTTCTGTGCTGACTACGCGACTGTAGTACTGGTGTAATATCCTCGACTCTGATTTCTATAAACTCGTCATTGTCTAATCGACCCCTTACAACTCTCGATAAATCTCTGATTACTTCTTCAACGTCGTTCTTCGCTCTCTTGGCTTCGCCGCTTACGGGCATCTTGGCTGATGCTCTTGGGCGCCGGAGCATCATTCTCATCGCGGACGTCTTGTTCGTTGCTGGCGCGCTCATACAAGCGTTCTCGACTACGGTATGGGGTATGATTCTGGGACGAAGCGTGGTGGGCGCTGCAGTGGGGAGTGCGAGTTTCGTGGTGCCCATGTACATCAGCGAACTGGCGCCTAGTGCATTCCGTGGTAGACTTGTCACTGTCTCAAGTCTCTTCATCACCGGCGGTCAGGTTGTCGCCTACATCATCGGCTGGCTTTTCTCCACGCTACCACATGGATGGAGATGGATGGTTGGTCTCGGCGCACTACCAGCCGCAGTGCAGTTCTGCATGCTCTTCGTCCTTCCAGAAACACCTCGCTACCTGGTAAAGGCTGGAAGGAAAGAACAAGCGAGAGGAGTGTTGAGGAAGGTTTATGGTCTTGGGGACGGGATGGAGAAAATGGTTAATGGCGTGCTGCGCAAAGTCGAGAAAGAGATCCTCGAAGAGGAAGACGCAGCCGGGCTTCGAAACGTCCCTCAAACTTCTAAAACTGGCTGGTCTTCGAAAATCGCCAGAGTGCAAGACAACTTCTCCCAACTCGTCAATGTAGGCGGAAACCGGCGCGCCCTCATCATCGCATGCATGCTACAGGGTTTCCAACAACTATGCGGCTTCGTAAGTCCTCCCCACCACTTCCATTTCCCACACTAACCACTCACAAAGAACTCCCTAATGTACTTCTCCGCCACAATCTTCCGCCTCGTCGGCTTCCACAGCCCAACCCTAACCTCTCTCTCCATCGCCCTCACAAACTTCCTCTTCACTCTCCTCGCTTTCCACTTCATCGACCGCGTCGGCCGCCGCCGCATCCTCCTCTTCTCCATCCCAGTCATGATCGCCGGCCTCCTCCTCTGCTCAATCGCCTTCCTGCATGTTGACCTCACCGGCGAAGCCGGCTCTTCCACGCTTTCCAATCGCACATGGCCGCTAGTCATCCTCATTGCAATGGTAACCTACGTCGCGGGCTACGCCACAGGTCTCGGCAACGTCCCATGGCAGCAATCAGAGCTATTTCCGCTGCAAGTACGTAGTCTGGGTAGTGCGCTTGCGACGGCGACGAATTGGGGGAGCAATACGCTTATTGGGGTGACATTCTTGCCTATGATGGAGTTTTTCACGCCGACGGGCACGTTTGGCTTGTATGCGGGCGTTTGTGGGGTGGCGTGGTGGACGGTTTGGAAGATCTATCCTGAGACGGCGGGGCTGGGGTTAGAGGACGTTGGGGGTTTGTTGAGGAACGGATGGGGGGTGGAGGAGAGTGTGAGAGGGTTCAGAGAGAGGAGGAAAAGGTAGAAGTGGCTGGAGCGACTCACACGCTTTACCTAGCTACTTTGCAAGTCAGTCGATAAATCTAGGAACATGTTAGTGGACTCTGCATTTCCCAAGTCATCTCTTGGGCTCTATGTCGCCGTCACGATTGTACAATACGACCTCCAAATTTTGTTGAGCAGGATACGACTCTGCTCCGATATGGCTGGTGCGGACATTGTGGAAATGTGTACCAATCTTTCAAAAGGCTTCATAATTTTATACTGAATAGGTCTGATCATGTCCAATAGTATCAGGTCCCCAGCCATCTCGCAGCAGACTGCTCGTCCAGTCGAGCCGTAGTGTATTTCATCCAGAGCGCGACCAGCTGCTCCTTCCATCCTCATGCCTCTTTTAGGTTCAAGCTCATCTGTTACAGACAACCACGCAAATCCCGAGTTCTGTTTATAGACACATTATCTTCTCACACGTCCGCTCGTGTCTTCGTCAACGACCACGGCCTTGAAGCCACGCTGTATATCAGCACGTCCCAGCACAGCGTCGGGATATCGCACTCTTCATGATGGCGACCGCGCATGACGATGACTTGCCGAAGCGCAGGGAAATGGTCCTGGAATTTACGTTGGGACCAGAACATCAGCTCCACTACGTAGTTCAACCCAAAGGTGTCGATGGCGATGGTTTGGATGAGCCTGGACCTCTCATTGCTTCTCGTCCAGGATGCGAGACCCCTGAAATTAGAGAGATTGAACGTGCAGGTAGCATCTATTGGTCTATTGAGGGAGAGGGAGGAGTCAGGTAAGAAGGACGAGACATGGGCTGCGAGTATCTCGTGGAATAAATGAAATAAATTTGATGAAGAACGCTATGGGTAATTGCATTTCACAATGGCGTCGTTACGAGATTCTGATCCAGCTCAGTAGGATGTCTTTATCGATTTCCTTCCTAGACAAATCTTCGTCGATCGAATCCATATTGCTCTGTATTCACTCACTTCATAGTTCCACTTCATAGTCCCAGCATGTGGCTCATCATACGCATCATGTGTGCTTGTTCGCCATGGCTGAAGCGACCCGTCAACTCCAACTAGTTGCTTTTTGCAAGTCAGTCAAGGCTTCCAGTGTTATTCTAGTGATTTTTAACACTTTTGCACTCACCTCGAGGATGCCAGACCGCCGTCGTGATCGAGCATAGAAAGCTCCAAGTCAGGCTATTCGAAAAACGCTCTTGCTACGGCAACCAATGCTGAGCTGTCGAGCAACGGATCATGTACTCAATAATCTAGTGTCCCGGGAGGGTTCTTCAACTGGCGTACTTCGAGACGCAATAGACCTGGAAATATCATTATGCCCTGGAAGTTTCCCAGATTTTCGAGCTCGTCCACATAGCATCTTGCTGCCGTCGCAGAGACGACGATATGCTGTATCAGGCTATGATCCTTAAGATCCCCAACAACACCAGGCAGGTCTAGGTCGGTGATATTGAACTTTCAATACTAGTACTACGTGATCGCCTTCGCTTCGTGGTGGATCTGTCGGCATGCACTGATTGGTGATAACGTAGCTGTCCACTCGATAGGCTTGGTCTCGTAGCCCATATGCGGGCTAAGCACATAGACCGTAGCTCCAGTGAATATGAGCTCATAAATTCGATACCTGATCTCTGCGGGAAGGCGCAACAGAGGCGAGCGTTTCTGGTTGCGCCGGGCACTGCGGGTTGTTAATTTAGTTACTGACTGTAACGGAAATGCGTGCACTCCATACATAGCCTCTCGATGCAAATTGCCGAGATCCATGTCGCCGACTCTTGCTCGGAAGGCTGGGCTCAGGTTCGACGTGTCGAGATGTGGAGAGACAAGATAAGAAGTGTAGGGCGCGACCTCGGGGAGGGTCATTACAAACAGAAAGCTTGGCATTAACATCTCGTGTACCTGGCTTTCGAGTCATCTCGATCGTTTCCATCAAGGCCTTTGCCCACTGACACGCGTTGAAGACCGACCGGTAGACTCATTACGTTTCAAAAACATGCTAATCTTAATCACGTGTTTGCAATCGCTCACTCGAAACTCTAGGTATCTGTGGGATAATCCGACCTCGATATTACCTCTCGTTACTAAAGCAAACTGTGAGATGTCAATGATATCGAACTTGAGGCCATGAGCCATAGAACCATTCAATAACATGGTTTCACGTTCTTCGACACTGTAATAGCAACTACGAGAGCACCAAATCTCCACGTGGTTGAGAGCTGGAAGTTCAGATGGCCTATCCAATGATGTGAAGACATCGAAACTTGGGTCACACACAGAAAACTCGTCTACTACTATGTGTGTGATACTCGAGTATCTTGCGCGTGGGTATACTGCTTCTATATCATCTACGCGGTACGGTCTCTTAACCCTCCATGCATACACTAAGGACAGTTACACTCTGTTCATGAATACTTGTGTAGGTGCATGCTTATCAGGCTAGGGCTTCGATTGTGGCCAAGCAGATATCTCCAGCTATTTCCGCTTAGATGGGCACTCAATTCCAGAGAATCCGTTTTTAACACACACGAAGCTGGAGAGGCCGTTGATGGCTTTGAAGCGTCAAGCAGGTTGAGAAAGTCTCCAAATTCTAGAACAACAAATCATGGTAGATTCGACGAGGCTCTTTACTGACCGTGATCTGCACGCTCAAAGCGACTGCACAAACTAAATAGCGTGACATCGATCGGAACCCATTCTGGAAAATGTATCGTCCCAAGAATGCATAAGGCTAAATTCAAAGATTCAGTCATTGAAGAACGAGCTCTATACGTGATGATGGGAAGACTGGTGCTATTGCACCCCGAGCGTCGTGGCGTTTTCTCGACCTGTTCAGGGTCGTCAATAGACTATGTAATTCCATGCAGAGAAAGTTGAAAACCGAACATCTTCATATTCAACTATATCTGATCACTGGGCAATGACGAAAGAGAACCTCTATGAATACTCGCAAGACTGATAAAGTTCAAACACACACAGCTTTGCATGCCCAAAACATCCGCTGATCACTTATCTCACTGATTTCAAATGTAGCAATATTGATTTAATCCTTGGATTGTATAAAGAGTGACAGAGGATCAAAGTTCCCATAAGTGATAACGATAGAAACATGACGAACACCAACTCCTCCTGATCTCTATCAAAGTCGCAGTACATGGATTCGTGGATAGGCGAATATAGAAAGTAGATACCCTTCGTGCTAAGTTGGACGTGCATCAACAATTCAGTGCTCAAGTTGCCAGTGAAGTGAACAGGCAACAACACTTTCATGCTCCGATGGACGAACAACAACATCAACAGGGGCCTACACGAACTTGAACTTGCGTGCCCTTACAATTCGAGCGCGTAACAATGACCCATAAAAGAAGACGGTGGACGCAAAAGACGAGTAAACGAAATGATGAGCGATGCAAGATCAGACGAGTCCAGTCCCAAGCTAGCAGCGCTTTCTCCCAAGACTGTCGACCATGTTCTTGGATCTCTAACGGCAAGACCATGTCCAGCTTCGTGCTGGCGATGAGCATCAACTGATCTTGTGAAGGTGGATCACTCGGCTCGGCCTTTCTCTGGCTCGAGCATACTCGACTGCATCCATTCGTCGGTTTCGGAACGTAGATGCATCTTGCGATGGCACAGAATTGTGCTCCGGATACTGTCCGCACATGCGCCTAAGAGCATCGATACGGAAACACTGAAAGCCAACGTAGATGTGGTCCTTGGGCGCCCATCGCTGATAGCTACAGAAGAAGCCAGAAGCCCCAACCCAATCATCGCTCCTGTTACGACAGACACGTATTGATATCGATCAGCTATGTTGATGCGCTGCTGTATGAAGACCGTCGTGCAGTATAGGAAAGCGATGCAGGCAAAGGCAAATGGCGAAGGACTCTTCATGTGTCCTAAGAGTGAGGCTGGAAGTGCGCCACGAATCTACACCTGTTAGCAACTAGCCTGCAACGATTTTGGATTACTTACTTCGTATGACCAACTATTCATATGTGCCCACAGCTTGTCCAAGATAAAATCAGATTCAAGCGAAGGCCCACAGCTTCCTGTACTAGCGCCTTGACATATCTCGAAATTTCTCAGTGCAAGACAATACACAACCTGGCTCGCTGAAAGGATTAGGGTCAAAAACATCCAACTCCAGATTGGCTTGCAATTGTGTATAGCCTTGTACCCGTGGTGGACAAAATTACAACTACTGTTCTGCTTTTCCTCAACACGCCACTCTCGTTGTCGTCCCATTGATCTGATTGGAGTTTTGGACCACTCGAGCATGCGCAACATTTGAACCTCAGTATCGAAGCGAGAAGTCTTTTTTTCTGAATCCTTGAGTGCATATACTGACTGGATGTCTTTCATACCTAAATCTGAAGCGCTTTCGTGAATCAACATCGGGTAGACAGTGCCTCGACACAGGCATGAGGCGGTATGTTGGCCGGGAAGAGGTATACCGTCTGGCTCAAGATCATGTTTTCCGCACAAAGAAGCTCGCGAGTGGTGTTTTATATCTGCCCTCAAAGGTGCAAATGGTCGCTCTGATCGTGGGTAACCATGATTCATCTGTCGTATGTGGCGCGCCAGATTGGCCGAGCGATATGCACCAGTAAAACACGTGCTACACGCATCGCAGACGAGGAAGTCGGGCTCTGCCTGCGAATTTTGACTCAACGTAGATGCGCTAGGAGCCAATGATGCCTTCGGTATTTCGGTGCTGGTTGCATGACAAGGCGCCCTAACAAGCGTTGCAAACAATCTCTCCTCTCCGAGAAAGCTGGTGGCATTGTGCTCTCCGGGTTGTGACAGTGGTTCGTACGTGAGGTTTATGGTGTTTGCCAAAGAACGATAATCAGGGCTGTGTGTCGTTTTCGTTATGTTCGTATTCCAGATGGTCTGTGTATGGGCACAGCGGTGACGAAGCCTTGTAGCTATCCTCGTCCTTCGGTACTGAAGTTTGAGGGCAGTACGCAGCATCGAAGTTATAGAATAGGTCGTCGAAGCTGATATCCTTTTCGAATTCTTGATAGGCGGCCGAGGTCCAGAAAGATGTGTCTGTTGCTGAAGATCTTCTGGTGAATTCAGGACGCCAAGTCTTCTCGAAGGTGCTCATGATGTTTGCACAACGGCGTCGGTTGTTTGCGACAGTTTCAACAAAGCGTCAAGAAGGATGCATTCGGCTCCTGTGGGAATAACAACGAAGAAAAATTTTGTTGTTCCTCCAAAGCAATGAGGCATGGCATCCAGAACCAAGTGGTGGATAAGTTCACCGGTCAGCTGAAGTGGCCCAAAGTGAAACTGACACGTCATTTTCAGCTCAGCCCGATGCCGTATGCCTTGATTTTGCGTTCCACGCACAACTGCACAGCCGCACCATCATGGCCAAAGAGTTCAGTCCGAGCCTAGCTATGCGAAGCTGCTACACCTTCCTGGACTCTCTTTGTTTTCACGCCATTCTTCATCTCAACTTGGAGGAATTGCTTCACATTTCTCTCAAGGCCCGCGCTAAGTGTCTTGACATTGCATACCTTTACATCTGGCAATCTCTGCTCCAAGCACGACCACAGCTCCTGTGCCTTCGTTTGCCGGTCGGAAAGGAACCAGCTTCGGAGCCGTTCTCCGCCATAACCTTCGTTTTCTGAGCCGTCAAACTCGTTACAGAAACAGTGGCTATGGAAAGTCGATGGCCTCTACTTAGCCGGAAAGAAGACTTATCGAGCCCCTTGTGTGTTCTTACTCTCTCTATGTGCAGCGAAACCTTTTGCTAACTTGATACGCGTGGTAGTAGCCTTATTCACGACAAACCCGCCACACATGCCACAGGAGAGACCACGAATCTGCGGGGCCGCCGCATCAATCTTCTGTCTGACGCTATTTCAAAGGGTGAAATGTTGAAAAGCACAACCAGTAATTTTGGAACGCCAGAGAATGGGAAACCTCATAACTCTGCGGTTGCCAAACTGATCGCTGCCTTTCTGTCATTGTTCCTCTCGATGGAGCTCGTCACTTCGTTCAATCTGATTGACACCCAAATCTGCTCGTTATTAGCCAAAGCTGGGCTAGAATCAAATCGAACGGGTCCACCAGTGCAACCCGCTGAAGCGTCAGGTGAAAGCCAGTTTGCCGAGGCTGCAAGAAGATGTGTTGGCGTGCGAACCTCTGACACTTACTCACCGCTCAGGAACGGCCTTAGATTGTCATCATCATCAGTTGAACCTCAATTGTTGAGTGTGGTGATCGTTGCGGCTGCAGCCGCTTCTCGAGGAAGCTCTCCACAATACCGACGGACCGAACGCTCGACTCAAGAAGCCTGTTCCGATCACCAAAGCACGCATCCAAAAAATACATTCGACCCAATGAGTCTCTCACTATTCTTTGCACTGCCTCGAATCACTGGCATCAGGACATCCGGCCGGTTCCAAATCTTACAGCTTGGATGCATCGTTCTCATCCCAGTTACAGAAGCAGCACCCATATCAGGCTCAACTACCGATGATAGCATTGATTGGAGACATCGAGCCTTGAACTCGCTTACATATGCCCTGTCATCCTGTGCTTTCTTGCTCCCTCCCCTTCTTGTCGTCGCCCTCGGAGGTGTTGCAACAAACTTTCTTCTTCGAAAACGTGCGGAAGGTTGGCTAGCTGGCCTTATGCTTTTCTCCGGTACTATTTTCGCTTCAATAGAAGTGCCTCCCGGCCACGGCAATACAGGATCTGCAAAAGCGATACGCACAGGGGTTGGATTGGTCCATGCTTTCTTCATGCTGGGATACTGCAAGCGGATCATACTTCGAAACAATCTGAGTAAGGGAAAGAGCGTACTAGCTACAGTGCCTGGGTTAATGTTCGCTCTCGTCGTCATCGTGCTCGTCATGGCTGTACCGGCTATCGGCCGTGCCTGGAGAGCACTCATCGACCTAGAGCCCGCGTGTATCACCCCTTCGATGATCGCATTCGGCTTTTTCCTTTGCGATTTATTTATCGAAGTTACACAGACGGATATGCGCAATCTTGAGGCGCAGGTGTTCGAGATGAACTCGCATCGCAATCAATTCGACCTCGAACACGCGCTTGGCAGGGGTCCCACCACTCCGCAAGCCCAATATCGTCCGGTCTTTGAGCGAAGAGCAGGAGGAAGTTTGACTAGCCAATCTCCATATGACAACGACCATGAGGAATTCAGCAGCCAGGTGGATGTTCAGACGATATCACGCGACCGACCGATCATTTCTCTGAATCTCCTCAACCGCTTCTGGGGTCGAAGACGGGGCAGGTACGATTGATGTTTGGGTTATCGTTGATTTGAAAAATACAGCTTCGCTCTCCAGTTTTCTAGCAACACCATTACGGGGGGGGGGCGGGCTGACATGCTTTGCATTGGCTGCCATCTGAATTGTGTAAATCGAACCTCGCGACTTCGTCCAAGGGGCGCATCATGAAGCGAAGGAAAAAAATTCAAACACATACAAAGTTTTCATCTGCGTGATTTTCTGGTGCATTGTACTGAGGTTTTCCGCGGATAGACACGTTGTGGTAGGTCCACAGCGTCGTGCTATGGAGAGCCGCAGAAGTATGAGGCTTAAGCCAATGATACAATTACTGTTGAACAGTCGCGATACCGCCTAATAGATATGGCAGCAGATAGAATCCAGTGATGTTGCACCTCGATGGTTATAGGTGCCAACAGCTGGAACGGGCCTTGGAAGTGTTTTGACGCACGTATTGGCGAAGACGAGCTTATGTACCGTATTTAAAAGCTCAGCATGTGTCTGATGTAATGTTGATTTTGGGTCGCTGCGCCGAGTACAAATTTAATTGTGTACAAACATCTCTCACTGTTTAGACCGTAGACAAACATGGAGGTGTTAGTGTCATTTATCTTTCTCATGCAGGGAGGTGAAAATGACTGCGTTTTCCTGGATAGTTAATAAAAGACCCAATGAAGGTTCTAGAGGGGGCGCTGTCTCTAGGCGGGAGATGTAGCATGATGTCACCGGGGATCCTTTCACTATGCCCGACTGTGCTACGAAACAGCGATGATGAAGATTAAGATATTGCAGTGTTTGGAATATCTGTATAAGTCTACTTGTTATCTACATCAATCGAAGCCCCAATGTCTATTCCGCTGTCGCAGCGGACTTCATTAATCTAGCTTCAGATGCTACGTACTGTATGAGAAGTAACTGTCATTGTGCCACTCCTGAATACACCCTTCACAAACTCAGTCAAGTCTTCCAGCACGCTAATTTGCCAATCCAGTGGAAAACTATTGGATATGCAAACATGACTCAAGGCTGGGAATATTCCACTCAACCAACCGAGGTTCAATTGTTCGAGATATTGTTCTCTAATTTTACAACAAGTGGCTCCTAACCACACATCCATCATGTTTTCCAGTGGTACGTCGATAGAGCATAGCCCAAAAAACGTGATAGAGTCGAGCCACCACACAGTGCCAGCATGCAAGCCTTGCCGAACATTTGTGAAGTCGAATGTCGAAGCTGCGTAGAACGAACCGAGCACTTCATGGCGAATCTGGCGACAGACGAAGATCAGGCCACAAGATGGTTGGTACTTCTTACTGTGGAGCTGCTTATGGTGTTTCTTTCGTTCGTAGGCTTTGACGGTAGTGTCGTGGAAAGTGAATTGGTAAATGCGGTTCCTGAGCTCGGCGGGCAGGCGGATGAACCGCGACATCAGTTGATTCTCCGCAGTCCTATGATTCCGTAAATTAGCTCAATGTCCCTACAGCTGGAATGTGATGAAAATTCCTTACCTCTTGTCGGCGGCCATGCTTGCGCGGATGCTGTGCCCCGTGAGAACGAGTGGTGCCGTTGGGTTTTTAGAAGTGCTGATGGGTGGAGAGAGCGAGAGTAGCACATCACTCAATACAAAGCTAGAGGATGACTTACTAGTAGCAAACGAGCTAGTGGGACTAACTACACCATATATGCACCCAGGCGTTAGTTTAGCAAATAATCACCCTGCACTTTCACTCAGTATCGAGCAAAGCGTATAGCGTTCTCTTCGTGGCGTTTCAGCCATGCTGTCTTGACTGAAAACATTCGCTACTGTGATGATGGAAACCCAGGGAAGAGTCGAACGGCATTCCGCGAAACACGACCAAAGGAGAATCACCAATGAATCAGGAGAGCATGTACAAAAAGCATTAAACACAGAATATTTGGGTATTGAACAGTACTCGCTACACGCTAACAAACAACAACAAAAAACGCCTCGCTTTCATCAATTGTATCGGACACACATGGCTCTCGCTCTAGATGTGATCGTGACCTGCAATACATATTAGCACAAACTCAACCACCCATTGAGTTTTCAAAACTTACGTCCAAGCGCCCTCCCCTTCTTTCCCAAAGCCTTCGCCTCACTCTGCTTAATCTTCGCCAACCTCGCCTCCTCAGCAGCCTCTCTCTCCAACCTATGAACATGTTCTCTCGCCTCCCTTACAGCATTCTTCGCAACGAGAAGAGCGCGATCAGCATCGCGTTCTGCGGCTTCGGCCTGGCGCAAAGACTGCGTAGCGGCGGTGATGCTGGGGTCGTGCGAGCTGCGAGAGAACATGCCGGAGGTGAGCTTGGGGGATGTCGTGGTGGTGGTGTGAGAGTGATGGGTTGAGGTGCGGTGAGGCGAAGATGAGCGACGGCGGGAGAACATTGATGTTTTCTGGGGAGCCGCTGGGGGCGGGGAGGGTTCGCGGCGGGATCCGAAGATAGGCATTGTGATGGACGTGAGAGACGAAGATCTCAAGTTATAGACGATGAGAATTGGCTGTAGGGATTTTGATAGAGACTTGAAATTGCCCGGTGATAAAGATGGGAATGTGAGGCTATATCGTGAGTTTATATGCACCCCAGGTATGACATCGCTTGTGGTTCCTGGGCATCTTGAAATCAAGATCGCGGGTCGCATCCCTGTATGACGTCAATCTTGTGCCCGAAAACAGCTGTGATCTGCGACCACAACATATGCACCTTACCGCCGCGTCGTCATTGCTAAGTGAATGCAGAGCAATTGGGGTTGGTGTCCGAAGTGCTATCGAGCATCTAGTCAAGAAAGTCGTTGGTAGCGCTGGTCTGGTTAAATCGTCGTTTTGTGGGTCGTCGGACCCTGGCGTGCCAGCTTTGGTGAGCTTAATCCAACTTCGAGATCAGCGACGCGCCGTGTTAGCCGGTCGCGAGGCAAACTTGCGAATGCCAGGTTCAGGACCACTATGATAGAAAATGTATAATTCTTTTAAAAGCGTCAAATCCACTTGTCCCAATGCAAGCGCTTGCGCACTGTTGTAAATACCAATACACCTACCAATGCTACCCTATATGCATACAGAATACATTAACTACACTTAACTTGTTCCCCAGTACCCATCACCATCTTGCTGGTGGTCTTGACGATGGATATGATCATGACAGTGCACCCGAATGCTACAACCGCCATGGCCAGGTACGTTTGCGAGCTTTTCTTCGAAAGTTTGATATAACACAACGGAGGAAGAATGAAAGCAAGCGCACACGCCGAAGTAGCGCCAAAAAGCTCAAACACAACACCGAGATCGCAAGTCAACAGAGAAAGCGCTAATGCCGAAATGACCAGTGATGTCGACAGAATCAAGTGTCGATTCGGATCAAAAGGCTCGTCCGGAAACCAGTATTCATTCATTACCTCTCTGCACACGAAGGCTTCAAGCGGCAGCGTGGTGAGCATGTTCAGCCCGAAAAAGATTCGCGCGATGTTGACCATCAGATTGTCGTTGGGAAAGTTGTTGAGCACGTTGCCGAGTGTCTTGTCGCCGAACGTCAAATATCCGGAAAGTGCCATGACAAGACAAGCGATCAACGAGATGCTAGTACTGTAATGTGTGACCCGCGAGAAGCGGTCAATGGTGGGTTTGCGGAGTGAACCGTATATGAGGAGACTGTTGTGGTGACAGACAAAGGCAAAGGAGATGACACCTATCGCCTCGAAAATACCAGTGTGTATAATGAGAGAGCCACGCAGTTGTCCCTTGTACTCGGCTGGGACCCGGAAAGCTTGCGTTATGATAGTAATGATGATAACGGTCATGCTGACGAGTGCGAAGCCACTGGCTTTAGCAAGCTGCGATTGTTAGCTAGCTTCTCGCATCGTGCTTGACGATGCACTTACTTTCGCAATATCCCGGTACAAGGAAAGCGGGTATGAGATACCCAGAATGAGCAAAATCATGACCGCCCGGCGGTCAGTCAAAAGCCATAGAAAAGACATCTCGTTCAAGGATGGGAACAGAGCATCCATGACCTTCGGTATTGTGTCGCCTACAATGACGCAGAATGCCACCATACCACCAAAGGCACTGTGATTCGTCAGAGCATATCCTTGTATTTGCACGGTTCCTCACATACAAAAGCCATTGTGCCAGTGAGATGGCTATCAAACCTGACCTGCCAAAGCAATGTTGCACCGTAGCCTGAAAGGAGTCTGTGCCACTGAGCTTCGAGTTTATTACGATCAATCGGATGGTCCAGTCAACAATGATTGTGAGGCCAATGAGGAGGGCGGTGCCTGTGACGAGGCCGGCGTTGCGGATAGCATAGGGTTGACCGATGATACCTGCGCCTCTGCTTCAAATTAGCACTCGGTAATCCCTGACATCGAGTGAGTGCGTCCCACATGATACTGTTGGCCATGTTCATGAAGGCGCTCTTCATGCCGCTTCTTGGCCTGGCGCTTTCCAGGTAGTCCTCAGGGTCAAAATCCTCTGCTACGGTGACGCTCGGCGCCTCGATGCCTGTGAGGAGCGGTAGCCGCTGTACCCTTTCTCTGCCGCCATGTCCGTCTGCGCCCATGTAGTCGTCTCCCTCCAGCTCTATCCAGTCTCTGTCGCCATTCTCGGCCCCTATGGGGGCATCGTCAAAGCGAACTCGGTTCGGAGTCCGTGGGACACCATCGAGACGAGGCCGCGCAAATGATGACTGCCGCTTTTGGCTGAAGCCATTGGGTCGCGATCCGGGAGGAGCTGGAGACGTGGAGGTGGCTCGGGAGGACGACGGCGATGGGGAGAGATGTCCCGGACTAGGCCTGCGTTCTGGTTCGGGATCGGAGTCGCTGTCCGATGGGTGCTCGTGCAGGAGCTTCTGCGACTCGCTGTTCATCGTGGCATGGTCGAAGCGTGAAAGGACAGCGAGCTGTACACGAAGTGTGATGTAAGCTTCCTGGAACATCGTGAATTCCGAGACCCCTGCATCGCGCTTGGATGCATCTGTCCTAGCGTGCCAAGCCACATCGATCAGCTCTCCGCCCTGCATGTCGTCGAACGTCCTCTGAACGCAACTTCATCTGCACGTTGCCTGTTTCAGCATCACCAAAGCGGATGAAATCCGTCCAGATCGCAATGAAGGAAAATTTTGCTCTACAATAGCTCGTCGCCTGGCCACTCAGCTTAGGGTCTAGGGGCCGAACTCACTCCGCGTGGGCCATCTAAATAAAGATGTCCGCCCGTTAAGCGCACAGTCCCCCCAAAGACGAAAGACGAAGCTTGCTCTCGTTTAGCATCCTTCATCGTCAGGCGGGCCGCCTCTCACGGGCCAGAGACCGCCTGCTAATTAGACTGATGAACGCCTTGCGAAGCTCTCCTTCTGATACGCCGCCTGACAGTCTTGCCCCCACCTACGCCCAGCTGTCAACGCCATAACCGCCCCCATGCACGGCACAATTTCGATTTTGGGCTACTGAGATTTGTTGTCCACATACCTAGACCACGGTACGCGGGAATGTCACATGGGTACTGGATGAATTTCACTGGTGCCAAGCATGGTGAATCGAACGGCGTGCAGACTCCGGCCCTACAGTCCTCTAGTCTTGCAAGAGGCTGAACCATGGCGTATTTAGTCTGGGTCGGTGTTTTGGGGGATAAATATCCTCCTACTCTTCTCCGCCCGACAGTCTACCTCTGAGAGCATCGTACATCAAGATGATCCGCAACGGACCACAATATCATAGCACTCCACAGAACCCAGAAGAGATTCCCTTTTCGTCATTGGGCAAACAAGCTGAGCCATTTGTCAGGCAACACGAACAGGATTGGGACTCTCATACATCGCCTTCCCAAAGGTCACCATCACGATCGGTGTACACACTACTACGCGAGTGGAAATATGAGATTGCAACATGGCTACTCGGCTCATGTGCCCTCGGTTGCATCGTTGCGCTTTTGGTCGTCTATCGTGACCGCCCACTGAAAGAATGGACATCACGTTTCCTGCCAGCACCCGTCATCGCTGCGTTATCACAAATTGTACAATCAGCTCTGCTGTTCTCTATCTCAGCGTGCATTGGTCAGTTGAAGTGGGACTGGCTTCGCCAGACACGGTCAGCATCTGACCTCGGCAAATTCGAAGAAGCATCTCGAGGACCTCAAGGCAGTCTAATGCTACTTTTCAAAACGAAAGCGTAATGTTTATAACTCTTATTAGCCGACCATAACTAATAGAGATAGGCATCTTGTGTCCGTCGGTGCACTAGCGACCATCCTACTCCTTGGGTTTTCGTCGGCCACGCAATTGACCAACTCGATCAGCATACGCAATGTCCAAAAGCCAGATAACCTGTCCAATGCCACAATCACCCGCTCTGTTCAGTACATGAACAGGACATGGAACACAACGTTAGTCGATTTGGACAGAAAGGGTGCTTTTAATACTTCGAAGGGTGGTGTTTCAGACTGTACGTACTTCTTCTGGTCATCAAAGCATTGCAAAGGCCGCAATTGATTCGTTCTCACAGTCCATCCACAAATGTACAAGGCCATCCTCTCGGGCTTACTTGATCATGATAAAAGTATCTCTGACATTCAAGGCAGCTGCACTGCCGAAGCGTGCAAATGGCAAGATTATACAACTCTTGCCATCTGCGCGTCTGTGGAAGAGGTGAAAGGCGAAATTCGTATTGACAACAGCACGCGCTGGGGTTCCATCCCATATCTTAAAATATCTGGAACATCGTGGAATCCTCCTATGCAGCTATCGGTTGGTGGTTCCGTACCTGATTCATTCTGGATGGCTGCTCCATTCAAAGATTCAGCGAACATCACCGATGGTCACCTACCCCCGGTCTCAGACATATACACTGCCTACTTCCCCGCGTGTAATGCCGAGAAGAAACAACCTACTCCCGCAGAATGGAGTGAGAGACTTCGCGAGGCGGCGAATTGGAAGGCATTGAAAGGATCTTTGAACCTTTGCTTACAGACGCTCAGTTCCGAATACAACAACACAATGAAGACGAGGATAATTGACACAAAGAATGATCTTCAATGGGCTGCACAAGACCCACGTGACGAGGACACGACAATTTGCTTGTCAGAGCCTTATAACGGTGATTCATTCTGCGTGGGCGCAAAGGATCTGTGGCGATGGTCGTCCGCACTCGACCGTACACTGGAAGGTGCAGCCATGATTGCAGAGGATTATGACAATTACTACTCTGGTCAGTGGGTCCCAAACATAGTTGGCGACATCCTAGGTCCAACTCCAGCTACTTGTGACCCCAATTTAGAATCGAACTACGGTGTCGAAGGCTTCAAAAGACGTATCGACAACATCGCCATAGCCATGAGCAATGCCTTGCGGGCTGGCAACACGACCTCCCCACTGTCCATTGTTCGTGGGTCTGAATGGAACTCTGAGCAGTATATCGCAGTCGACTTTAACTGGATCATACCTCCTGGGGCGATATATCTTGCCATCACCATGTTCCTTTTTGCGACCATTTTCAAGTCGAAAAACATGGAGGTGCCGCTTTGGAAAACATCGCCCATGGTCTTGCTACATACGACCGAGCGTAACAACGGTATGCAGACGCTCAAGCAAGTGGATCAAGAGTCGCATCACACCAAAGTGAAGCTGCAGTATACGGGAGAGAACTGGCATTTGCAGGAGGTCACGGGCAGTCGCATATAATGTCATGGGGATAGATTCACGTCGTCGTGACATGGGCATATCTTTCCTCACACTGTTCGAATCAATTCCGACCGTACACGTTCTCAATACTTCCTGATGTACTTGAATCACGTTTTATCTCTCATTTTCAAGACTCCATTTATCTTCCGCACACCTTCAACCATTTCTAGCCATTATCACTATTCTCAAAAAGCCCTTGAAGCAGACCAAGCATATGTCTTCCTGAAGTCTTATTGTGCACACAAAATTCCGTAATTCCCAGCTACTGCACTACAAGGACCCAAATTATGGCTGTCGCTCCCGAAATGGCCAAGGCCAACACACAAAACAGCACCCAAATGCTTATACACCGTATCCGATCGTTCCAACTCATGTCGTCCCAATTCATATCTTCCCAAAATTGACGCCTATGCCTTCGGTAGGCCTGGCTTGTCGGCGTACTGAATCCGCTTTCTTCATCTTGAGAGCGCGGCACACGTCCTGAACGCGACTCTCGCAATCTAATTTCTTCCCCATCAAGATCGTTGTCGTAGTATTTGATGGGCACATCGTCAGTACGAGGTGGATCGCGAGGAGGCGGCGGTCGGGAATGCGTGATTAGTGGATTCGTCCGCGATGATATGTCGCTCTCACGTAAGTTTGGTGTAGATCCTACGTCGCTGGCATGACCAACGAGTGTCCCGCTGATACTCGCGCCAGGTGTGGCTTCGCTTTCGGTATCTACGTAGGGCTCCAGGTCAGAGAAGCTTTGTGGTGGGGATATCATATCGAGTGGGACTTTGGGTGTGGTGATGGAGGCATCGATGGGGTTTTGAGGAGGCGATGGTTTGCGCAGGTGACGTGTCAAGACGAGTGACGTGGGCGCGTGAGATGTGAAGAATTTGAAGAGCGGGATGTTGAAAACTGACACGGCGTGGCAAGTTCTTCTTGCTATTGTCTGATACGAAGAGAAGCTGGACCTCAAATTTCGTTAGTGATGAAGGCATCTTATACCCAGTTACTCATTTGTTTGCTATATCTTGACTGAGACATCAGCAAATGCTTTTCCAACGAGTAACATATTCTCCTTGCTACAGCACGCTTCGAAAACGATGAGGGTTCAGACAGCGCAGGTAGAGGTGTGTCCAGCGCAGCGAAAAGCCCGGCCTTTCCCTCCCGCGCACCCCCATTACCCACCCTCGATTTCATACCAACCACCACAAACCGTTTCCTACCCTCAAAACACTATACGAGCAAAGCTTACATCCACGCTATGGCACGCACAAAGTCAACCCCAAAGCGCGCCCCCGACTTCGCTCCAACCATCAACACCGAAATCCTCCACCGCGCGGCCAACAACCCCAACCAACCTTACGAGCCCCTACAGCCGGCCAGGCTCGGGGAGGTCCAAATCCAGCCCGAGTGGACCTCAGCCATGATCGCCCAGGCGCAGGCAGCTAAGAAGGATCAAGATCTCCGCAAGGCGCAAGACTTCATCACCGTTGCGATTGTGGACCGCAGCGCAGTCAGCAACAGCGACGTCAAATGGGCCATGAACATTGGTTGCCTTTTGAAGGCGGAGGTTGTGGGGGGAGCTTTGGGTGTGCCTGCTGTTCAAAACCAGGCAGTCAGGGCGCCGTTAACGAGGGAGAATCTGGCCGCGTTCTTGGGGGAGGATTGGGAGAGCGACAAGCTCAGTGATCTCGAGGAGTTCAGTGCTTTGAATCCGGAGAGGGAGCAGGAGATTTTGAAAGGCGGGGTCGTGGTCTTTTGCATGGCTCTGTATTTGCGTCACATGCAGGGTGCTGAGACGACTTGATACATTAAGGAAGAGGGAGTGCGTAGTGGATGGCGCTCATACGACTGGACACAATGGGAGCGAGTGACTCAATGCGAGAATAGAAGCGGGCTTGATTTTGTCATGAATTTTCATGGCATGGACGTAAACATTGAAGACTTGGACCGCCTCAATCAATCACTCAACTCTCGATTCGCTCCTTCTCTGGCATAATCCTTTCCCAGTACATCCATCCGTACCTCCCTGCCAACTCAAACTCATCCCCTCACATTCCTGATCCACAGCCAGCTGCCGATAACGATGACAGTGACGACCGTCAACACACCCGCGGCGATCACCGGCGTATCCGACTCCTCGACCTCACTTCCTTCTTCGCCGTCCTTCTCTCCGATGCGGCTCCACGCATAT
This sequence comes from Parastagonospora nodorum SN15, assembly GCF_000146915.1. NCBI lineage: Eukaryota > Fungi > Ascomycota > Dothideomycetes > Pleosporales > Phaeosphaeriaceae > Parastagonospora > Parastagonospora nodorum. The sequence continues at coordinate 1,078,736 of NW_001884555.1, forward strand.
GTCGACCTGCCCTGCGGAACTCCGCCAGGCTTTTGGTTGCCCACAATGTCGCGCAACATGCGGCTGTAGTTTGACGGCATGTTCTCGATGCGCTTGGAGTAGTATGTGGCGCTTATTCGATGTATCAAGGGTCGTGAGGTGTGATGGCTTGGGGAAATGTGTATGGAGTATGACAGTATAGTGAGGGTTGAGTCTCAAGGAATAGTAAGTTTTCGGTGCTTTGGTGGAGAAAGGTAGACGAAATTGCGCGATATAATTTGTGGTCTAGCGCATTGGCATTGTGTAGATAGCGCTTAGACGTGAACGATCGCAGCATTGCTTGCAAATGCTGACTATGATATTCTAAACCATGTGATCCTTACGATCTGGCCCCTATGGACCACCATGCATAAATACATTGCTTTTTGAGTGAGATCATGTATGGCCGCTCAGCAATTCTTCCACAAGAGCGAGCACCAACACCGTCGATATAAACGAAAGGAGGCAAATTATCACAAACAAAACGATCGCTGGAATCCGTCAATACACTCTGCTATCAAACTGAAGAAGCGTGATTCACTTACTGAGAACGATGTGCGTGATCAGACGCACAGCGTACTTAGAGATAAAGCAAGCGGCATCTTTCCTGCGTTGCTCATCGATCTCATCGATCGCCTCCCAGAACAGGACCTCGAAATTTCTCTTGGCTAGTCGTTTCCATATCACGCTCGGCTCTTCAGAATCCACGACTTTCCAACGGCGGCGGCGGATGACAGTTGGGCGGGCCCGGATGCGCTCGACTTTGGGGGCCTTGGGAGACATTTATAAGGGTCCGAGGATGTTCTTGAGAAGCTATTGATGGGTGAGTAGGTGAGTCGTTTGACTTCCTGGGGTGCGGCTGCGACAAAAAAAAGATGCTTCGAATAGGACGATAGATAGACGTACGACTTTAGGATTGACTTTGCGGTGGCTGATTGTGTGTCGTACAGCGCTGAGTATCCTCAAGCTTATGTGAACTAGGTGTAGTGCGTGGCCGAATTGGGGGAGTTGGTGACTTTAGATGCTGGGTCAGCAAGAGATAGTGCGGCCTTGGCTGGAGATCTTGCAAGAAACAGAGTCGTCTACGCGGCGCTTCGCATGTGATTGTTGTTATTGTACATTGCTCTCGACAAACAGATCATTCTCAGGCAGCCAGTGGCTTGTAGCATGCTATTCACAACCCGAAATGACTATCTTTGTCATAGTACCCAATGTCTGCGCATCTACGCTTGTCCAGATCTCCAATCCCACGTTATTTATGCCTTATACTTGTGATCCTATCGCGGATACTCCAGCGCTACAGCTCCATCATTGGGGAACCTAAGAAACGTCCAACGTATTGCCCACGCGCCATTTAGGTGGGCCCGTAGCATGTTAGCATCTCCATCAGTACGGCGAGGCTCGCCCTGCGGTTCTCAGACCTAATCTGCAGCTCGAGATGCTCAACTACGAACCCTGGCTGTGTTTATGTCTACAATGATAGTTGGTGGCGTTCCTTTCTTATGACTGCCGTCTCTGTCCATTGCGCAACTGTGCGGTTCCTTCAGCTCCGATGAGCACAGCTAAGCGATGTATAGCTATGTGTGAGGTACTGATTCCTCGTAACGCTGTATGGTAGGCTGTGGTCCGTGTATCGGTGGCGCTGAGGCTTCGGTCTAGGATGGGACATGATTGCTTGCCCGCCCGGGGGCTTCCGTGGGGATCTAGGCGTGGGAGCGCAACAAGCTTGGGTGACTCGAGGGGCGTTCGAGAGAAACGGGAGCGCCAAAGCGGGCGCTTCAAGCTTTGATAGTACGGAGCTAGATGGGAGCAGATGGGCGGAGTTGCCGGGCCACAGCCCTTGTGTGATCATTTCACGGCAGCGCCCCCCAAGTTGCCATAGAGCGCTAGCAATACGGCAACGGTGCTCTGCTCCTGATCATATGCCCCCGTTTACTTTCATGCTCATGATTGTCATTATCGTTACCGCAGCATCATGCTACTATCCCTCGACTCTTAATATGCACCTCTTCCCTTCCTCCGCTGTTGCCGCCACTGTGCCCCACCATCACAGCTCGGTGGCAAAATGGCCGTCCGTGCTTTGATGTAGTAAGAAGTCGCCGCCAAATCTTGTTGTGTGCACCCCCAACATGCTGGAATTCCACAACTACACAACCGATTTTACTCGGAGTAGCACGAGGAGGATCATACAGCGCTTTTCATCCATAGCTAACTTTTCTGGTGTCGCTACCGTGGCGTGACGTCGTATGGTGTGCCCCGACGGGCCCCATCGGCAAGGCCTTTGCGCCTTCTTACCTGCCCCGCTGTCCAGATCAGAAGGTGAGGGACATGCAGAGCCCCTTGAGTTCCGAAGTCTCCGATTGCCCATGCCTAAAGCCCTCTATCTCCACAACACCGCCGTAGAACTTCCGAGCAGAAGTGCGAGGAGCATACCAATGATCATAGTACCCTCCTCGAACTTCCCCTGGGTCTACACGACGTAGGTGTGGTGTTGCACTCGACCATGAGCATCGAAGGGGTGAGTGGCGGGGCAGAGCCAGAAGCCGCACAGTTCTAGCGAGGGGGCATAAAAAGGTTGCCTTCCGCCCGCCAGCTCCAACACTACAACACCACCTTCCACCTTTCAACTTCGTCCTGCTCTTTCTTCATCCATATACTCCACGGCACTTGATGATCCCAACCCTCATTGGCATGATCAGTGGACTTCCGTCCGCACCTTCGGAAGAGACTACACCCCGCACCTTTGACGCAAAGAGCGGCCTCGCGGACGACCAGAGACCAGGTAAGCTGACCCAATCCGAGCGCCCACCTTTAATGTGGTGCCCACATTGACACAACTTCGGCCTTGCTGACTTGAAGACACAGAGAGCGCATCCCAGCTTCGGTACACTTCCTGTGTTTTGGCTGCCAACGAAGGCAAGACATGAGCTGGTATTGCCGCAAGTCCTGGAGAAGCAACAAATATACAGCCTATGACGGTTACATTGCCTGATAATCGTCATGGCATCTCAAGCCTCTCCAAGTCCGGCGGCACCGAGCCTCGACCGGCACTCACCAGGCAATGTCTCGGGACATCCAGAAGACGGCGTCCACAGGTGCCTTGGCCAAGTGCTGCGTCATGATCATCGCATGTCGCTGCCACACGATGTTCGAGCGTCTCCGCAAAATTTCTGTGCTGGGGTGATCAAGCCAGAGGAACTGAACGTCAACGTGAGTCTACCGGGAATGCCGAGCATTGCTTTTTACTAACGGCGAATCAGTGCGGAGCCGACCATGTTAAGACCGATCAGCAAGCGCTACCTTCCTCGAAGAGCTCCCTCGATGGCGATGCGGATCGCGTCGCATATTACTCCGAGGACGATCAGAACTTATTCCGACTGCTCGATGGTGACTGTGTTGCTACGCTTGTCGCATCTTTCTTTGGCGACTCTCGGAAGGGCAAAACAACAATCCCTCCGTTACGCCTGCCTCAACGAGGCGCCCGAGTCGGGGTTTGTCTCGACATCGTACACTTCTTTCCTGACCAAATTCGCTCGCTGATCTTGCTGAGATTATCAAGTTGGTTGATGACAAGGCTCGAGTCGGGATATGCTTGGACACTTGCCACGTCTTCGTTCCCCGTGCGACCTGCGGCAGAGAGGGCAGAGATTTCATGGTTCGAATGGAAAATCACCTCACCCGCGTGTCCCATGGTTCGATACTGCAGCGAGGCTTGTTGGACCAGAGATCTGCATCAACACAGGAAATATCGTGAGGATCTACTCCGCCGACTTGTCGAGCGCCTCGGAGAGATCCTCCGAGAGATCTTCTATGTCCATGTGAGTCAAAGCCTACTGTACGTTTGCACTCCGGCAGCATCTCTTCCCCTTCCATGACTGACATGTCGACAGCTCCTCAGTATCATCTCCTTGTCCGCCTCAGTGCCATGCAGCTAGGATCAGTTATTCTCCGAGAGATCTTCTATGTTTTCTCCGAGCGCGCCTATACGCTCAAGACCAGCAGCATTGCCAAGGGTAGCGATATCGTGATGGTCTCCGAGGTTCGAACAACGTTCGAGTCTCACGTCAGGCATTGTTCCATCGCGCACTACGATAGTAGCTACACTTCCAGCCTTTCCGTTCCGACCTTGAGCAACACCCAAGAGGAAGATGAAGAGGTAGTCTCACCTCGCCAGGAGTCCAAGTCTCCCGAAGACCCCGACAAGTATGATCACACCGCCTATTTCGCTGGCTGCGGCCCAGTTCCCCTCACCGCAAGATTGAGATATATTTTTATTTCTTTGAGCGCGCCTATACGCTCAAGATCAGCAGCATTGCCAAGGGCAGTGATATCGTGATGGTCTCCGAAGGTTCAAACAACCTACGGGTCTCAGGCTAGGTATTGCTCCTATTTCCAGCAGGAATGCTACCAGATCTTTCGGCTAGACACACAGTCCTCGGTGTCGGCCGTAACAAGGGATGTGAAGACAGCGCGGAAGACGTCTTTCATCATCGAAAGGCTCAAAGCATGGCATAAGCCTTCCCGTGGGCTGCTGGGAGCGAAAACGGAACCAAGCTCCGTTCAAGCAGGCCGCAGTCGAGAACGCACGCGCTCGCAACCGTGCACATCCACCACGTAGCGCAACACCTTTTGCGTGATCAAATTCAGCCCATCCGAGGCGACGCCACGGCACCATTTCCGGAATCCAGACCTCCTTGAGCATGAAGCGGCCGATTGGGCACTCATCGCACTGCCATGACCCGGCAATAGAAGCTTGATCGACCGAGGTCGAGATCAGGCTTGAACATGGTTCAGATTCATCGTCTACTTGATCGAGTTTTCGACACACAGCTGCTCTGATTGCTGCCTTGCGATTATGAGCTGATGACTTGGATGGTCTGGCACTGGCACCAGTCGAGTCTCAAACACCGCAGTTACTGCAGCTTTTCCATGAACCCCAGGTGCACTTTCGTTCTTTCTCCATCACTCATCTAGAGTTGTGGCTCAGGGTGTATTGAAGGAATGCACAGCACTCTTCACATGATCGAGCTTACCCTGCCCAGTGGCTGGCATCCCTGGGCAACCCACCCGATTAGTAAATGGGCGGCAGACCCGGGCCACGGCTGAGGGTGCATTGGAACTATAAAACTGTTCATAGACATCCCAAATATATCTCTTCCTCATTCAGCCCGTGGGCACATGCATTGTGTTGTCGAGTCGAAGGTACGTGCACTGGAGCAGCATCCAGTCGAAGAAGTCGTGATGTGCGTGCATGATGGTCTGCTGACTTTCCGACTAGTTCAGATCCTGCAAATACCAGCAGGCGGACGCGACACCTGGATTCTGCGTCAGCGGAGATGCAATTTTGATGGTCGCTGATGAAGAAGAGGTGTTGTCTTCTTGTCAGGGGTTCGGTCCCAAGCTTTCGGCGCGGCTACCCCGGCACACTTCGCTAAGGCTTCGGCATCCTTCCGGAACCAGACGACATGTCTTCCCCTTCATACGCCTGACCGAACCACAAGTCATGCCGCAGCGCTTTGTGTCGTCAACTTGATGCCGTTCCATTCTCTGGCGGCTACTTCACGCATTCCTGCTTTCTTTCCTCATGGCTTGGCCTCGGCACGATGCGTCTGACGGCATGTGCGTGGAGGCTTTGTATACATACCATTCTAGCCCGGACTCTTAGAAAAGGGCGTATGATGGCGCGGGCTGTCTATCCTCAGGAAACTTTTGCATTATTGCCGCTACGGTAGAAGCCCTGGAAGCTGCTCAGGCTTCTGCGCGGTATCGGTCAGAACGAGCCAGGAATCCATGCGGACTGGGCACATAGTGCAGCAACATTCGCTTGCCATCGCCAAGGTCATCGCATCCAACGGCTTGAGCTCGCTTCTAGAACGTGTGTGTGGCCGCGGTGCCAATCCAGTCGTCTCGCTTCGTTGCGCAAGTATTCGTACTCGTCGTTACCGTTGCGGGGGAGGTGGGGAGTTCTCTGGCCTGGTGTGGTAGTCAGTGAGTGTATGGTGTGACGGAATTTGCATCGTGGCAAATGTTTCCGCCTGCAAAATTGCTCTGAACCTCGCCGCTCGCACCATCATGCGTGGAATCAAGGTGCTACACCTCAGCATGCAGTATGACTTACGACGCTGTCTACAACCACGCTGTCGCTGCCGCAGCAAGCGCTCGAACGAATCGCGCGGCTCGTTCTCCAGCGGGCGGGCGCCAGCCCCAGCGGAGTAGCCTCCAAAGGCCTACTACGAAGATCATGCAGATGTTGGCGAAGGCCAAGACCAGGAAAAGCTATCAAGAAGTCAGCGCTGTGAGTGTGACGCCTCGTGCAGAAAGTCGGCAAGCGTAACCTCACTCGGAGCTCGAGCGGGCATGCCAGAGACTCAAATCTGCAGCAGTAACGATTGCTTACATCCAAAATGTGCGCAAGAAGAGCCATGTTGCTTTGGAGAGTGGTGCGGGAGGTTGCGATGTGGTGAGTTCGTGTGGGTTCGTTGGTGTTGAGGATTTGGTCCTCCTCGCCCAACAGCCACCGTATAGCTTCATCTCCGCCCCACCATCAGGGCCAAAGATGACATGCAACCCGCGCGACAGGAGCTTGACAAGCCACCACTGCTGCTGGAACCTGACTGATGGGCCTGAGCCCAGCTCTAGAGTCCCATCTTTCTGTGCGTATCCATAGCTTCGGCCCTGGCGTTAAGTGCCAGATGCCGGCGTCACCAATGGCTCCAGGAGATGCATTTCCCTCTCTATGAACCTGGCCAGCATGCCACAAGCACTTGGCTTGATCATCAAATGCACAGGGTATTGTACCTTCGAACACAGTTCATCGTTCTCGCAAAATGTATTCTTCTGCGCATCCCGGATCTATCCTGGTATTACGTTCTACATCAACGCACTTGCTCTCCAACTTGTCTCTATCTAAGCCAAACGCGAGCTTTCATGAGCTATTTTCCTTTACGTTTCCAGCAGACTCGTCTCGCAGCATCTCTCCTGTCTATACTCAGGTGTCTCCATTGACTCGATCCTCCTGTCATCACCGTCATGTAGCCGCCAAGCTATCTCTCCTCAAGCACGTCTTCCTGTACAATCGCATGACATTACTCAGCTGCAACTGCTGCCTGTCTATCTCCGCGTACCCATGTCGCCCTGCTCGGATCTCCCGTAGTCTCGCTTGCTGCGGGTGGTCCGTGGGAGCATGTCGTTGCCAAGCTCGCAGCTGTGAATAGCGATATCTACCAAGTCACTGGAGCTATATTGTTGCTGGAAAGCTTCAGTAAGTATAAGAGGTGGTTCTCGGTCGGTTTCCAACCAAAAGTATGCCTTGCAGCCGCCTGAGAGAGGCTCTATTGAGCTGTAGGACACACCATTGCTGTCGCTCAGAGTCGGCTTGGCAACCCGTTAGCGTCCGCACCGGCGCTAGCAATTGTCGTTATAAGCTGTAGTATTTTGGATTCTTCTGCTCTTCAGCTCCAGACAGGCTCAATACCAACGAAAATGTCTGCACCCAATGCCAGACTCCCTCCCTGCGCGCTTGCGGGCTTCGCCCACGCAGCCGCCCTCTCGCCCTCAGCCCTGGGCACCACGCCCCGAGCTCCCCTCCCACCCCTCCCCAACCTCGCCTCCAGTTGGCTACTGGGGCACGATGTGCGGGCGAGGCGTTTTGGAGCTTGGCTCCATTACCAGGAGCTCCGCGCTGCCAACCGGTCGGTGGCGAGCACCGACTGGGTGCTGATCTACGATCCGATAGATCGTATCGAGCGCTTGCCGGAAGTAAGTAGTCGTATCCATGCTCCAATCGAAGCTTCACTAACATGTTTTCATAGTACACCAACCTCCGCGCGAACGCCTTCGCTTTGGCGGCGGTCCGCTCCTCGCAGGGCCTTGGCCCTTGAGTGCTTGTGCTGGGGCTGGGCGCCCGTGCCCGCTCCTCCCTCCTCTCTCTCTCTTTGTGGGCCTGAGGCCACCGACGGATAGGCCCTTGGAAGGGTCATTTGGCTGGGCTTCGGCCAAAAAATAAGTTTCTTTTTGGGGTGGCGGCTATGGGCCGTCGCCCAGAAGACCACAATACAAGCTCCCTCCTCCGTCATATTGTGCCTTGTGATATATTTGTGATGTTTGTATGCCATGTAATGATACTTCCTGTCTTCATTCAATGTGTTATGATTGTCGTGACGGTGGTGCTACCCCGCATGAAGCTATACAGGCTCACTGGTACGTTTGACGAACGTGTTACCTCACGTACGATGGAGTCTGGTATTTTCAGAAGCGGGGGACTCTGGTGAAGATTTACGGACTCTTGCTCTACGCCTGGCATACGTGCCACAGGCATAACACATCTGCCCTGAGAGATCTTGCTCTGCTTTAAAGCCTCAACAGCCTCTCGGATTAAGTACGGCCTTATTTGAGGCTGGGCAGCCTCACACATATCAGCATTCAGAGATGTCTCCACATGCCTCGAGGCTAGACAAGAGCACTGATGGCTAGGTTGTTTGTCGTTCTGGGCGCACTCAGGATATAAGGTCAGTAACCAGACAGGCTCGAGTACACTGAAAATGTCTGCATCCAACACCCGTCTCCTTCCCTAGGCACGCCTGGCAGCTAAATATCATAGTAACTGATATCCAAATGGTCTTTAATTTACTTAACAGTGCGCCCCGAACTCCCCTCTCTACGATCTCCAATCTCGCCCCTCCGTAGCTCCTGGCGCCGGATGTACTCACGCGGCACTTTGGAGACTTCCAATGTTATTCTCTGACATTTTCACGACGTGAGGCCGTGGCTCCGCCGGCTCGCGCGCAAACAACGATGAAGAGCTTTCCACGAGCGTCAACTCCAAAACGGACATCAGCGCCAACCACGACCTCGAGCGTTTCTTGTCAGAGTCAGAATACCCCAATTGGTCTATGAACGTCGAGGTTACTCCCATCGAAGCTACCTGGAAGACGTGGCTCATTGCCGGGCGCAATGCGCAAAGGCAGAGAGTTATTCTCACGTCCGAAGAGCAGCCTTCTTTCCGAGTGTATACCTATGAGAGGGCGAAGTCACGTTCTATTAAGTTGCCCCATCACGTGTCGTTCGAGAACTCATCGAGAACTCATGGCGGGCGACAAGTTTGCGCTAAAAACGGTATGCCTCATCAGCGCATTGAAAGTCTCTTCTCTAGACCGCCGCACACCCCACGTCGACACCCTTCATACGCCCCTTTTCCACTCGATTCTCGTTTCGTCTTGTATGCGTCACTCACGACTGACGCACCTCCTGTTGGTAAAGGACGGTCGTAGGCAGTCGACCACGGCCAGTCAGAACAAGTGAAGAACTCAAGAAACCACATCCAAAGCTACCTCCAAAGCCATCGTCGCTGCAGCAACCCGGACTGCTTCAATCGGCCTTCTCATATAATCTGTATGCCCTGACGAGAATGTGCTCTATAGCATACTGCAGTTTGCCGAACAATATCCCTACATTGACGTCCGAGTCCGGAAAGGCACCAAAATTCTTCTCCCTTGCGGCATAAAAGACTTCACTGAACACAAAAACCTACTTGTAAGCCAGCCACCGCTGTCGCAAGCCACATTGCATCATTTGACTGTTCCTCGGGCATCGAACTTCCTTCCAAGTATAGCCTAAAGGCTTAGAGAGAAGCAGGAACCTACCTGCAAGCCAGCCATCGCTGCGGCAACCTCCTAGATCTGCTCACTTTGTGTAATGGTGCAAAAACTAATGATGGAGTCGGAGAGGTAGGCGAAATGGTGCATCGATACCTGCAGCGACGAGGCTTTCATGTTCTGACTCGAGCCTTTCGAAATCTGGAGTAGCAGCTTGAAAGCGTAGCAAATCCGGTTTCGTTCCATCATACGCTAAATTCTCCATTCCACTACTAGTTCTGTGTCGTCATGTATGTTACAGTCGCAAGGTCGCGGGACGTCATTTGGTGTAGCCGAGAATGATCGTTTGTCAATATATGAACACTACGGGTTATTGGTGAGGTCATGTCGTCAGCCTCCCATCTCGTGAGATACACTAGAGATAGGTGCATAAATCGCTTTTTCTTCGCAACGTACCAGTGAACTGAAGGCTAAGAAGCTGAGACGGATCTGTATGCTGAAACGGTGGGGTATGGCAATCAACTCCCCGTCCGCCTCCATATGGAGACCTCGCCTTTATCATCCCGAAATTGACATGACATACCGGTGTCATATAGTTTGCATGAATAGCCAACGGGTCGGGGCAGAGACTATTTTGGACATAGACTCATAATACGGTGTTCACGCACAAATGCCAAAGGTCAAATCTGAGTGTGTTAAATGGGTCTAGGTAAGGTGCTGATAGTACATTGATCCATTCCAATGTAGCAGGTTAGTGGAAGCAAGACACAGGAGGCTTCTTGATGATACGCAAAAGTTACTGAAGACTTTGAAGCTGGTAGTCGAGGAGACGACTTCTAGCAATATGACTTCGCAAGGGAGACAGGCTTACTGTAAAGTGAAGGGTCAAAGTCAGAGTAACAAGCATTTGGTGGAGATCGTTGCTTTATACTTTTCCTGGGTGTTCCCCAACTGCTGTGAGTAAAGGAGAGACGCCAAGATCTTGTTGCGAGGTCGTTCCAGTGGACTCGAACGCACGCTTTTCGAATCCTCTATATATTCGTTCTTAAGGGGTTTTGACCTCAAGTGGTGTACTCGAATGAAACTTCTCTCCTCCGCCAATACTTTGTGGCCTGTGCTCTACTTGTGATATTTTTAGTGGCTTCATGATCTCTCTCCTTCAACCTCGTCACATCTTCCGTCCTCTTCAAATTCCAAATCTCTTACTCACTGCGAACAAATTTACAAACAACCATAAACAACCATAAACAACCATAAACAACCATAAACAACCATAAACAACCATAAACAACCATAAACAACCATAAACAACCATAAACAACAATGACACCTGACCAGAAAGCACTTATTGTCGCACTCGATGCCCTAGGCATCTCCTACACAGGTAGCTTTGAACATCGAATACCCTTTCTCTGTTCCCAATCGTATCTGGATCGTGCCCTCGCACCCCAGCTTCACAAGCAGCAACGAGATACGACAGTAATATGCGCCGAGCTCGATCTAGAAACCTCCCGCTCCTCTCACCACAGATTATGAATGCGTCTATCTCGGTATTTAGCCTATTCAAAATCTACGTGGGTCGTGGTACTCTGTATGCCTTTCTTCGGCTTCCAAACCAACAAGATTTTGAAAATCTGTAAAGTCGCGTTGATGAACGAAAGTTTCCGTGACCCGAACTTGCGGAATACTATGCTCAAGTAAGAGGCTGTCCTGGCCGATGGACTGCAAATATGCTTTCAGTATCTGGACATTGGTGAAATGCCTTTCCTGTTCCGCAAAAGCAATCGCTCTCTGGAATTGCACGAGATCTTTCCCATGTGACCCGGCCCCAGCCCGAAGAAGGATGGATAATACATCTATACGCCCTTGTGCAGCGGCACCTTCGAGCGCTGTCATACCGTCGATTCGAGCCCTTGGGGCATCGACATCAGCTCCTTTACTCAGCAGGTACAGCACTATGGCCGTGTAACCGCCTTTGGCGGCAAGTTGAAGCGCGGTCGCACCCCCCATTATAGCAGGTGGCGCGTTGATATCTGCTCCCGAGCCATAGAAAAACTTCGTCAGGTCAAGATCTCCGACCTCGGCTGCTCGTTGCAATGGTGTACGAGTGATCCTTCCAGAGGCGGGTAGATCAATAATGGCGTCTTCCCGTTGCGAAAGCAGTTGGACAACAGACATGCTTTTCGTGCTCACTGCTGCAAGAAGAGCAGTGATCATTGGCCCTGAGCGCCCTTTTTTAGACCCGTGCAATTCGGCAACTATACTCTGGGGAGAACACTTGAAAGCTCGCGACTTGTGTCCATGGTTCAGGAAGAGTTCCATCAAGGACGTGCTGCTCCGGGCACGTTCCACAATTGTGAAGAAGAATGGTGTGAAGTTCTGCCCATATTGTCCTTCGAGAGACAAGAAGCCATTGGGATCAGCTCCATGTTCCAATAGAAGCTCCACTGCAGATTGATCATTAGATCTGAGCGCGCTCCACAGTACCCTTGAACCAAAACCTCCTGCCCCGAGAGGATATCTGACTTTGTAGCTCTGTAGAAGAGTGCCGAAAGAAGGACTTTTGTGCCGATAAGCATTGTATAGTGCTCGCGAGTCGCGCGGGTCTGCGCCGTGGGAGAGAAGCCAACTGCATACATACGTAGTTTCATGTCGTGTGGCGACTTCGAGTGCTCCTTCCATGGTAGCTCCAGCGTATAAAAGTCTCTCCATGATTTCGAGATCTTTCTTCTTCACAGCCTCGTCAAATGCAGATGAACTACATCTGGCTCCTGCTGCCAGCAGTTTCTCTATCACTAAGCTATTTCCCCACACAACTGCAGGAAACATTGGATCTTTGCGAAGTGGATTGGCGCCCCAGTGTAGGAGCAAGTCTACGAGGCTTGGGCTTTTGGCCTCTAGAGCGTTGATAAGAGCGGAGTCTCCAACATAATTGTCCTGGTTCGATGTTACTTCGATATCCGCACCGCGCTCAAGCAGCTGTAGAGCCATGTCGTAGTTCCCAATCTTTGCGACCACGGTCAAGGCGTGCCCCAAATCATATTCCGAAATATCCTCCCGCATCGCAAGTAGCTTTTGTAGCAGACTCATGTTGCTAACTGTCAAAGCGGCTTTCCACGCGGCAAGCCATGGTCTCCACTGGCCAAGGCGCTCCATCGCCTTGTTATCAACCATAAGCTGTATGAGATCATCGTTCTTCGTAATGACTGCTGCCGAGAATAGGTCCCCATCGCCAGAGGGCAAAGAGTCATTAACAGTCGCTCCGCAGCCCAGCAAATGGCGAATAAGTGCTACGTTTTCACTCCTGATTGCCGAGCAAAGAGTGTATTTGTCGAGAGCTATGTTGTCTGCGAGCATCTCTTGAACCACAGTTTCATGGCCTCTTCTTGCTGCTGCATTAAGCATTTGCGTCGTCCTGGTTACTCCAAGCCCCTGCATGATCTGCAGGAGTGACAAGGCTGTGGTTTCCTGTGTGAGTGATAAAATCATCTCTCGCCAAATGCAGCCATGTTCCCATTCCATTTGCCAATCCTCATGGCAAGCGTGTGCGAACTTCGTAACGGCCTCAAGAAAAAAGTCCTCTTCTTCCATAAGCATTTTCAAGGTTTCAAAGCTAATTTCCTCCGATCGTTCTAGAAGCAGGCTGACGGTCCGGGTATCAAGTCGGTGATCTCTGGGACTTCGGAGAAGCGCGCATTGTAGAGCCCCTCTTGACTCGCAACGTATGCAAGAATCGACGTCCCAAAGATTTCCCTCTCGCTCATGTGTACAAGGAAATGGTTTACTAACATTGGCACCGTAATCGAGCATGGTTATGATCATGTCAAATTGTCTTAGTATAGAAGCGCGCTCCAACAAGGTGTAAGCTCGTCCATTGATTGTACAAAACTGCTCATTGATGTCGATCTGTAGCGCTTGTCCCTTGGATAATATTGCTTTCACCAAGCTCACATTGCCAACTTCGACTGATATCCGCAGTAGTTGTTGGATCATTGGATGTCTTAAGTGGCCTGGTATGGACGCAAATACCCTCAAAACGTCGAGACTACTCAGTACGCCCAAGAGGCTGTGAAGCTGCTCGCTGGATAGACCTTGGAGACCAGCTAGGTTGTTGCCAAGCGCGCACAAGATGCCTCGATGCACATTTGAAATGTAAGCTCCGTTCAGGGTATTGAGGATCGATTCGCCAGTGCTTCGCTTCGGGTCATACAGACAAGGTAGAATGGAGTTCAGTGCCGAAATTCTAGATTCCAAGTATTCGGGAAGCGGACGATCAGAAATCCGCTGTAGAGGGAGTCCTCGGTAACCTCGGAAAAGGTCTCTGATCTCAACTCGTTCTGTGGTACTCTGTGTAGCCAGATCGCGGCACTTAACGATCAGATCATACACCGAGCGTTCGAGGTCCAGAAAAGGAACTCGGAATGTAAGTTCTTCGGTGAAGTCGCGGCGGCGGGGGTAAATGGCAACACCCTTAGGTAGATCTGGTACATCTGTGTGTATTCGTCAGAACCGAGGCACAGCCTTATAAATTTGGCTTGACTATACAATTCTCATTGTGCAGCTTATGGTGAGGGACTCGGCTCCGGTCTCTGATTTGGGCGACTTGTTCCTCAGGCACCAGCTTGCCCCACCTATACATATCGATGTCCCGTCCAACGAATTTGTGTCTAAGGAGTGCAATTTCGACTGGCTCCTGGTCCACACTTTTTTTGTGCTTTTTCCATCCAGGACCCCAGCGATCGAATTGAGCTCGGTATTGCGCTTCGCTAAATACCATCAGTCTCGCTGTAAATCACATGAGTTATTGACTCACGTAGCGATAAAGTCATGCTTTTCCTCCATCTCCGTCGCAAGGAGCTTTAGAGTGAGCTTGTTGGTAATGTACAACTGCTCAATGAAAGGCTTCGCTATGTTCCATTCGGAGGAGCTGATTCTCCGGCTCCTAACGGGTGTTCGAGCCATCTTCGCGAACAATCAAGAACAGGGCTTCAATAGGATAGGTGTATGCCCCAAAGTAATCTTGAAGCTCTCCGACGGATGCTATCGCAATACAAGGCGTTGTCACGACAGAGATAAGATAGGTGTGCGGAGATTTGAAGAACGTGTTATGAGAGCAATTTCTTTTGCCATTTCTCAAGAAATTGGAAAAGAAACAAGGCAGAGTTTTGCATGACGTGGCGAGTGGTGGTTCGAGGCTGTGTCAGAGGGGTGTTGAAGTCTGAAGTCGATTTGATTGGTCACCGTCAGTCTGCGCATCAGGACTTGCAGCGCGGTCACACTTTCGCAACTCGTCTACATCCACGAGTTGGGCTACCTAGTGGTTATAACATCCTTGCTACAGTCTCCCAGTGAGCTCCAAAAATATGAGAGAATCATCTGACCTCCCAGCCCATGCCCGCCATCTTAGATAATGCTGCACGCTGGTCCAGGCGCAGGGTGCACGGGGTGCTCGCACTGTACGGGAGCCTACCTAGGTATGCTTATCGCATGGGAGTTCCGGTGGCTGCCAATGCTATATTATTGGTCAATGCCAGAGTGCTGCAGCAACACCAGAGGAGCTTGACATTTCTCTGTCGAAACAATTCATGATTGATCCATGCCCAAGTGTTGAAACACTTTTGAGGCGACATACAAGTTTCCTGAAGACCATACAGATTAGCTTGTATACAGACCGGTAGGCGGGCACTTAAAATATTGAGCCCTAACTGGTGCGCATCGAAGTGTTGCGGCACATAGGTTTCTTTCTCGTAGTCTATAGATACTTTGGCGTCCAACCCTTTTTATAGCGCTTCCTGTTAGTAGATATGGGATGGAGCCTGGCATCTCGAAGAGATCGAAAAAAGACTATAAATGTATGTGGATTTTAATTGAGTCTACGTCCTAACAACATCAGCCTGTCCCCGAGAACTCATCCTATCGGAATATCTCTCTAAAAGAGTACCACCAAGCTCAGATGGCTCTTACGGCGCAAACCGCTATCGCTCTGGCTACCTTGATAGTCACGACCCCAGTGTCGTTGATCACGATCTGCGATGCATATCAGCGTTGGACAGCCTCGGATCGTGTATCTGGTAAATATCAACTTCACTGTGAGAGAAAACGAACTCTGCTAAAGACTTCGCCGTAGGCAATATGTCAGCGCAAGGCGGGGCGGCATCTCCGAATCGACGGACCGTGTTGCAGGTGCTATTTGGGCGTGGCAGGTCGGTCGATATGGTACGAGAGAATGCCGAGCTTGAGAGTGGCGTGAACGCAACTCTTTGAATGGCACATGGTGGGTCTGTACAACATGTTTGATGCGCATTGCCTGGAAGTGGTAGTAGATTTACCTGGCTGTACTGGATTGAGAGGCAACGAGAGATGCCAAGAGGGGCGACCAGGAGACTAAACAAATCTACATTCTTTGGCGTCTACCCAAGATACTTCAATGATCATCAGATACAACAACATGTCTCTAAATTGAGCACATGCTCCGAGCACAACAGAGAGCATGTGGCTGAGTCGCAATCCATGTGATAGTAGATGTGCGATAAGTCCAGCATGGCATTGCTAGACATGAGGTTGTAGAAGAATCAGGATGCAATGACGGCGAATGAGATGCTCCGCTTACGAAAGCGGAGGTTGCCGGCTTGGCGCTTTGCGAGCTCCGCGAACATCACCAAGCTTCACGACAACCGCATTCAAGCGCGCAACAGCACGACACGCGCCCATTGGTCCTCTCCACTCCTCTCCTCGGTTGCCAGTCACCTCTTCTCAAAATGGCAGCGAAGCAAGGCGCGACGGCGTTCTCGGTATGCTCAGCACCCTATCCCACATCCACCAAATCGACACCCCGGGCCCCTCTTGTCCATCGCCGTTTGCCCAGTAAATGCGCGCTAATGTGTGTATAGAAATACACTGTCCAGCCAAAAGGTCTCTATGCTGCCATCAACAGGCTGTTCGCGCTCGACCCCAAGCGGTCTACCGGTATTCCCATGAACCCGCAATTCCGCAACCCACCCCCAGGAGGCCTGGACCCCAACACCTACGACGACCCCGTCACCGTTCCCGCCGCCGATCTTGCAGAAAACCCTTACTGGAAGCGTGACGTACGACGACGATACCCGCGGCTCTCGACCATCACTCAGGCGGATGCGGTAGCGCTATTGGAGGTTGGAAGCGCGGCAGCGCCCAAGCAGGACCTGATTGGAGAGGCAGGTTCGAAGCAATTGGTCGCCGCACAGGAACAAGGTAGCAAAGGTCTGGCAGTAGCTTTTGAGAGGAACACCGGATTGGCAAAGGATATCTTGGGCCCTGGAGGTTTGCCGCCTATGCCGCCTGCGCTGCACACCACGAAGGCTGCGGGCCAGAAGCAATACAATTTGGAGCCGGAGCAATCATACCCTGATACGTAAGTCAATTCCCTGTCTAAATATAAGGAGGTCTACTGACCGTGCTACAGCTACCCTTGCCGGGTATTTTCCTAAATTTTGAGAACGGGAGGGTGAGTAGAGTGAACAATAGACATCGTGTACATATGGCCACTAATTTGCGTAACCGTCCATGTTCTCACTCGTGCCTTGGCTGTAATGATGCAACTCCTCCGATTTACTACATCTCTCCTCGCATCATAGTCATCATGCCTATTTCCGATTTAACTCTTCTATCGTTTCTCAATTCGTTCAATATTCACATATCAGCCGTCGCGTGTAGAGGCAGTCCTCTCCGGCGCAGTCGTTTGCCCCGCCTCTGTCTAACGGCAGCCGTGACAAGTTCGTGAGTCTTGGCACCCTGGACGCTCCTTCCACCAATACCTTTCCTCAGCATTGACTGCACTTACCCCACCACCCACCCCGGTTCTCCTGCTCTCCTTGCACTCACTCAGTCTGTAGCCATGGCCTCCGGGTCGGTTACAGTGCCGCCAGGCGAGGCAGCTGCGCCCCTCAACTTTATCTACGCGTGTTCCGTTTGTTGCTACACGCTCGCCGACGTATACGAGGGTCACGATGAAACGGTCGGTGGCTTTTCGGACGGAATCAACCCCAGGGACCGCATAGTCACGCACTTGTACCTCGCGAGCTGCTGTCACGTCTTTTGCGCCAGCCATTTGGAGAGTGGAGGTTAGTCTGGACATGGAGCACGTGATATTGCGAATAGCTACTCACGCATCACAGCACCCCAATTCCACCCCGAAGGACAACGTCCGAAAGCTGCATGTCCCACTTGCGTCAAAGAGAAGAACGACAGCACTGTGCGCGATCTGTACTCCATCCGGGGTTTCCAGAATGATGAGCACGACCCAATGATTCCGCCAGCCTGGTTCATTGCGCCGCCAATGAGCTTCGAGGGCAGTGGGAAGGAAATTGAGGCGCTCAGGAGTATGGAGTGCTGCGTATTCGAGTGACAAGTAGCTAACGATCGACAGTTCCAATATCTGGCTCTCATCCGCTATAGTCAAAACACTTACTCCATGCGTAAGCCGCAGCAAATCGCACTAGCAGAGACGGAGAACAAGCTGGTTGCTATGCAGGACCTCGCATCGAAGGAGCACGCCAAAGTCCTCACCCTGCAACAGGAGAATGAGCGGTTGCAGGCTGTGGAACGGGAGTCAAACAACCTGGAAGCCGAAGTAGAGCGCCTGCGAGATGTTGACCGAGAGGTTGAGCAGTATCGTCGACTGGATGTCAGTCCCAAAGATTTGGAGACCTTTAAGAACAACAAAGACGCTATCCGCCACTACCTCAAATTGGTGCCTACTCTGATCGAGTAAGTAGCCATCGTGTCCATGAGGAAACCATACTGACAGTTACACAGGCAAAACGACAAGATGAGAGAGCGTCTAGCGTCAGTCGGCTTTGCCATGCAACTCGAGCCAGTTCCGAATCTCAAGAGATTTGACCTAGATCTCATCAACGATGACGGGGGCATTAATGGCGATTATTACGGCACCTCCGGTACGACACTTCGCAAGAAGACGACCTCAAGTCACACAGCTGGCAGGTCTGCACACACCTCGGGTGACGTGGTGGTCGCCCCATCAAGCCCATTCATGCAGCGTCCGTCCAAGCGACAACGGATCGAGTCGCCTCTTCCGAACAATATGCAGATTGACCCGCCGAGCAGTCGAGACGCTATGCCCCCTCCAAGCAAGGCAGCCTCGCGGATGCGGTCTGTTCGCAAAATGTTCCCGACACTGAGGAAGAAATTCAGCAGTGGGCGCTCCACGCAAGCATCAGAATATGACATCCATAGTGGTGAAGACGTTCACATGGATGAAGACAGACAGTGGGACGACCCAACATATGGCTCAGTGAGGAGTGTTCGTGCCTCAGAACGGCAGTATCATCATCGTGACGGAACTCCGTACATGACAGGTGCTTTGCCTGTTGGCGATGAGCCGCACGGCGCGAGTAAACGTGGGTCTCAGCTGTTGTCCAGCATTGGTATCGACAATGATGGACCTAATTTCACTTTTCGAGCACCTTCACCTGTTAAAATGGGCAAGAGATGGAACTTGCACCAACCCGTACAATTGCCAACTGAGCCTTCATACATAAGACTGATGGACGGCCTGTCCGGCGAGGTTGGGGTCGAGTTAGGCCTTAAGGATCCGCGAGAAAGCAGTTCCAACTCTTATCGACCTGGGAATGCGACCTGGCGTAGCAGCTCCTACGACCATGACCAACACAGGTACGGAGAGACGGACCAAGAGAATTGGAGCCCAGATCTGCCTTCCCAGCAACCACCAGGACCGCACGGCCAATCGTTACCGAGAGGCTACCGTTCAGGCGCAGTGCAACCAGACAGGACTGACCACCGACAGAACGGGGCATTCCAAGAATTGGCGCACAATCCAATGACACTGGCCCCCCGTAAATTCCAGCAGCCTGGTCATCAGATCGAAAACGTAGTAAGTCATTACATTGAGAGCAACAATCGCAACGCAGCACAATTTTCCAAACCCAGGATGGCTGAGACCCAGGATAGTTCAAATCATTTCGCCGCTTATCGGTCTCCAAGACCACGGATGATCGCGCCTGAGCCAGGCTGGCGAGAATGGCGCGGTCTCAATGGCCTCTCCTTCTTCGAGTCGCCGGTGATATCGAGAAGTCATCAGCAACCTCAACGCGTCCAGGACCAGCAGCAGATCAATCGGCCACCACCATCACGACAGTATCAAAGCCGAAATGTAACATCGAAAGGTTTCATTACCAGACCAAAAGCAGAACAATCACCATTCTTCCGCGATAGCGCTTACGGGTCGTCCCGCGACAGAGCCTCCCCCAACCGGCAACAGCACGTACAGACAAGTGCTGCCATTCCTTTCCCTTCTTTCAATCGTTCAACATATTCTCGTCCGAGCCAGGTACCCTCAACCATGCCATCGATAGTGGCAGGGCGGTCTCCCGTGCGCACTCAACCGCAATGGGATGCCTTGCAGCGAGTGGGTGTCAGGAGCAGCCGTCACGATTTTAGCAAGAATACTGGTAATGTTCATGGGGACTCAACGCGGACTATCTTTCCTAGTGTAGGCCGGCGGAGTGTCCGAAGATGAGCACCTATCGTGGTGTACTCATCGAACTTCGGCAGTGCAGTACGCGTTCCCGTAGGTCTAACCGCATGTTACCAAGGTCTTTGGACACGCATACTAGACGAGCTGCGCCCAATAGCCTTCAATAACAGTTCATGCACTCCGCGTTTTCGCTGTCAAAAATGCTCGCAAGACGCACTGGTGACGAATACGTTCATGTCTGAGAGGCTACATGTTGCAGAGAGGGTCGCGAAACTAATCAATGACATTCCATAAGCATAGCGGTACATCTTGAAACCGTAATAGAGATCTTGTGTGTGCTTTCAGCATGGCCGTCAAACGGTATTAACAATACAAGCCAAATTTCGACATCTTGAACAAGAAACGAAGTTGAATTCTACTAACACAGTATCTTCTAACGAACTCTTGCCGTTGAGCATATTCGGCACATGCACGCATATGGCCACTACCATGTACCCACCCCGAACACCAATCTCCACAGCTCTCTCAAACGCCGGGTATATAAACACCAACCCACCGCACCTACGACGTCTGCAGACTAACCTGCTCCACTCCCCGCGTAACCTCCTCCTCAGCCGTCTTCTTCGCCGGCCCATCCTGTCCCTTCTCCGCAGCCTCGACGCCCTGCGCATTCGCCTTTTTCGCCTTCTTGCGCTCCTTCTCCGCCTTCTTGGCCGCAGCTTTGCGGGCCTTCTCCTCCTTCGCCTTGCGCGCTTCTTCGCCGCCGAACTGCTCGCGCCACTCTTGCTCCTTCTCGGGCTTGATTTGCGAGAAGAGATAGCCGGCGGTTCCGATCTTGTGGCCGACGGGAAGCGAGCGGGCTTCCCAGTCGTCGGGGATGATGAGGAATTCGGCGTTGAGTTGGGAGAGTATGGAGGCGGTGGTGTCGGGCCTGGAAACGGTGGTTAGCTTTGGATGTACTGGGTTGAGAAGTACGGGAGAGGCTTACATGTATGGCTGGATCAGACTGGCGAGGAGGTGGATGTGGCTCAAAGCTAGTCCGACGACGGCGGCGCAGCGCTCTGGGTGCTCGGTTGCTAGCTTGTTGTCCAACCGGTTGTCTTGGAGTAGTTGAGTTTCCTTGGCTCGAGACGTGAAGTGCTGTACTAAGCGCTGCACGAGATCTTGACATCTTCGAGCTCCTCAATATATCGCTTGAGTAGCTCGTTGACCTTCTTCTTGTGTTCGTCGAAAGTATTCGTCCTGATACTATTGTGTAATCAGGAACCACGGATGTCGTACACCTTGGAGTTGACAAACTTGATAACGCGGTTGACGAAGTTGCCCAAGTTCTTGAGGAGCTCGTTGTTGTTCGCAGCAATGAAGCCGTCCCACTCAAATTCGGTGTCACCAGTCTCCGGTCGATGAGAGAGGAGGTAGTAGCGCCAGACGTCGGAGGGGATACCAGTGTCTTTTGCGTTGTTTCCGAAGACACCAATGTTTCTTGACTTTGAGAACTTGCCCTTCTCGTAGTTGAGGTACTCGGTCGTCGAAATCGTGTTTAGCATAGTCCACTTATCGCCGGTGCCAATTTGTGAACAGGGGAAGACGACTGTGTGGAACGGTACGTTGTCCTTGCCCATGAACTGGTAGAGCTTGACCTGCTCGGGGTTGTGCCACCACTTCTGCCATTCGTCGGTATAATTGGCGGTGATTGAGACGTAACCAATGGCATGCGTCGAACCACACATACATGACCTTGTCCTCGTAACCCTAATTAATATCTGTCAGTATACTACTGTCAGCAAGAACGCGCACTCATACCTCGAGTGGTACAGCAGTACCCCACTTCAAGTCACGCGTGATGCCACGAGGTCTGAGACCCTCCTTCAACCAAGATGCCGTGATTTGAATACCATTGGAACTCCAGTTGCCCTCCTGACTCGCCTTCTTGAACCACTCCTCCTCTTTCGGCTGTAGCTTGTCCAGACATAGGTAGACGTGTTTAGTCTCGCGCGGTACCGGTGTGGCTCCGTCGAGCTTGCAACGAGGATTCTTGAGCTCGAGAGGATCTAGAAGATGTCCACATTTATCGCATTGGTCACCTCGGGCGTCTTCGTAGTTGCATAGCGGACATGTGCCTTCAACAAATCGATCTGCCAGAAAGCTCTTGTGTGTCTCACAGTACGGCTGTGTTGTGGTCTGCTCTTCCAGATAGCCGTTCTTGTACAGCTTCTTGAAGATGTCTTGAGCAATATCGGTTTGGTGCTGGGTCGGTGTGCGTCCAAAGTGGTCGAAGCTGATGTTGAACCATTCGTAGACTTCCGAGTGCAGCGCAAAATACTTGTCGCATAGCTGTTGTGGTGTGACCTTCTCCTCAATTGCCTTCGTCTCGGTCGCGGTTCCGTACTCGTCAGTACCGCAGACATATAGTGTGTTGTATCCTCGTGCGCGCGCAAAACGGGCAAAGACATCCGCCGACAGAACACTTCCGATGATGTTGCCTAAATGCGGGACATTGTTGACGTATGGCAGCGCACTCGTGATGAGCACATTGCGCTCGCCCTCAACGGGCAGGATTTTCTTCTTGATCTCGGTCATGGAAGTGTCGTGCTGCGCTGGGGTGTTAGCTTCATGGGCTGGGTTGTGATGGAGCAGCAGTTCAAGGGATGCTGCAAGGTTGTTAGGCTTACAATGTGTTCTATAAAAGTTGTGAAAGGGTCGATATAGTCAGCTCCGAGTACAACTTAGGGCACCAGACAATAGTGTATGGAGCTTTGACGTTGCGTCCTTTGCGTGAGTCAAGCTCCGAACACTCACACGAGGAGCCAAAAGATGCCCCTCCAATCAGTACCCCACCATAAAAACGCCACACAATGCGCCACAGACCCTGGATTTTGGACCAGGTCAACCTTGTGGCCATGCAATCTGGGCGAACCTAAATTGAAGTGCTTTCATCGATCTTACACATACAGTACTTGACCTTTGCTAGTGTTTACGAAAGGTAACCTCGTTCAGCTGTATCAATCACATTCGAGTCATACCTAGCACTTCTTAAAGCTACCCACCACCACCCCCAAGAAATCAAAGGGCCTTCAGAAAATCAATCGTCACAAAAGAGGAAAACAAAAATTCACAGCCAAAACTGTCCCAGTAATCAAAAATGGCATCCACCCAATCCAAACCCCTCAACACCCACTCTTCCGCCGACCCCTTCGACATGTCCTCTCTCCTCACCCTCGAAGACACCCTCTACACCACCGCCTACGCCCAAGGCGCCTCGGACGGCAGCCGTGCGGGCCGTATCGAAGGGCGCATCTTCGGCCTAGAAAAGGGTTTCGAAAAGTTTGCTGCTTTGGGCGAATTACACGGCCGTAGTGTGGTATGGGGTGCTCGTGCTTTGACCACAACCACCGCCGCCGCAGAGAAAGAACAGCAGGAAGGGATGGAGAGGATGCCAAACCTCTCACAAAACCAACGATTAGTGAATAACGTCACGTTACTTCACTCGCTCACAGATCCGATGACGTTCAGCACCGAAAATACCGAAGAAGCTGTCGCTGACTTCGACGATCGCGTCAAGCGTGCTGGGGCGAAGGCGAAAGTCATTGAGCGCATTGTGGGCGAGACGGGAAAGTCACCTGATGGATCGCCGGCGCGAGGGAAGGCGAGGAATGTGAAGCTAAATGAGGGGAAGAAGGGGGATGATAGTATCGAGGACTTTGCTGGGTCGAGGCTGTTGCGCTGAACTGCTTTCTGAGGCATATGGTTCAAGACTGGATCATTGTATGCAGCTAGCATCGGACTGCATCTTGTTCGAAATTCACTGGGAGAGTGGGGGTCCGAAAGTGCGCAGGCCATTCAAGACAGGGTCCGACGCACCTCCCTCGGTGGCGCTCCGCATCGTACCATACCCAGAGTGGCATGACAACACAACCCGGCATGGCTTGTGGGAAAGGAGACCTGGATAGAAGAGCAGAGCGGTCTGTTGTGAACATTACTTTCTGGCACTATCCTAGATCTCGAGCTGGGTATAAGCCAGTAAACCCGCAGCACACAGTCCCGACACCGTGCTCGCACATAGGAGAAAAAGAGTTAACTCATCCGAACTAAAATAATAGTAAATCAAATGTAAAGTGTAGAAAGTATTGCCCCACAGCGGCCCGGGTTTCGTGCAGTTGCACTGGTATCAAGATCATCCTCTCCTCCGCTCGCCTAGCCGTCAGCCAAGCAACGTACGCTCGGACATGGATTCGAGGGGACCCGGGGGTCGACCGACCAACGTTCGCTCGGACATGACAGATATGGCATCCATAGGAATAGCAGCCCGTGACGGCAGACCACTCGGTCTCCCACCCGTGCTGTCAACGCGGCTATGGTTCGGGTGCTCCTAGTACCCGTTCATGGTCATGCGCTGACTGTTCCTGCTAAGTTCACGATCGGCGGATGGCGAAATGGGGCGCGAAGAGTGGCCGCCGACGGCAGAGCTCTCCTTGAGGGCGAGCAGCTGCTTAGCGCGGAAGGACTCGTAGTGGATTTGAGCGGTAGTCTCGATGAGGTCTTGCAGGTGGGTGCGAGTGAGGAAGTTGCGGAGGTAGACGAATTCGCAGTGGGTCTCGTCCTCAACTATGACAAGTCAGTGATATGCTCTGAGATAAAGAGCGGCGGCAACGTACCGTTGATGATGCCCCATTTGTTCTGGCGACCGCGAACGTTCCTACCGTTCACGACAACAGTGCGCTCTGAGCCAACAACAGCGAAGGGCAGGAGCTCCTATGTGAAGTTAGAAACAATCCTGGTTTGTGACTTGAGTTCAAAACATACCCGGATGGAGGTCTTGAGGGCAGCCTCCTCGGAGTCGTCCTCATCATTGTCGTAGGGGTACATGCGCAGGTTGTGGAACTGGAACTCCTCCTTTATCCGCTCCTTGAAGGCGGCACGCTCCTCGAGGGTCAAGCTGTCGCTCTTGGCAATGACAGGGACGACGTTCACAAACTCACTAAGCTTCTTGAGCACGACGATGTCAATGGGCTTCAGGGCGTGACCAGAGGGCTGGATAAAGAACAGGCACGCAGTGGATGCGCGTGTCCTGGAGGTATCGCTCACGCTGGGCGGTCAGCTCCTTGCGCAGGTAGGCGCTGTGCTGGTCCTTGATGTACTTGACAATGGGGTCCCAGCAGCGCTCGTTGTTGATAAGATCGCCGTAGCCAGGGGTGTCAACAATGTTGAGGCGCAGACGCACGCCATTCTCCTCGATGATGTGCGAGACCGGGTGGATGGTGGTGGTGGTGCGCGGCTCCTCGTCGGGCTGGAAGCGGCCCTTGCTGTCCATCAGGTGCGACGCGAAGATGGTGTTGATGAGCGTCGACTTTCCGAGACCGGTCTGGCCTGCAGGTAGGAAAGACAATTAGCTGGGGCACTGCACGTGGAATCAGTGCAGCTTACCGACGCAGATGACATTGAACTGGAAGCCCCGCTTGACGGTCTTCTTCTCAATCTGCTTGGTGATGCTGTCGAAACCGACATAGCTGTCCGGAAAGATGGACTGGGTCTGGTAGGCGGCAGCCATTGCGGGCGATGTGAGCCTCGGGGGCGGATAATTGAGGTCGAGAGAGATGGCGGTGGTGGTGGTGGAGTGAGACTCGGAGGCGGTCAACACTGGGAATGTTGTTGCAGGTAAAATCCAGGGACGTTGCAACTTTCTTGTGGAGTTGCAGCTGCGGGAAAGGGGGCAGCCACGAAGCGGTCACGCTAGCGCTGCGCGAGGGAAGGCGCGACTGGAGCTCCGACCGGGGTGCAATTTGTTCCAACATCACGAGCCTCACCCACATCAGGCCGGCATCAGCCACTGCGCATCCATTACGCCTCACAACACCATGGCGCTCGCTCGTCCGCTGCCTCCGCTGTGGCAGACACTGCTGCCCGCCGTCAATGGCCCCGTCCGACCCGTCCTGAACCTGCCGTTCCTGCAGCGCCTCGCGCAGCCATTCCGGACATTGCCCGCACCGCTCGCTGCCTTTGCGATACCGGCCATACAATTCCCGTCCTTTCCGTCCCTGGGAGATATTTGGGAGGGCATACTCAAGGCCGTGCCGAAGAAGAAGACGTCATATCGGAAGAAGCGACAACGGTTCATGGCGGGCAAGGGACTCAAAGACATTATTGCACTGGGCAGATGCTCCGCATGTGGGCGCGTGAAGCGGAGCCACATACTATGTCCATACTGCGTTGATGGTATGCATTGGTTCGAGTGAAACAGAGCCTAAGAAGTACTAACCATGACGCACAGCTATCAGGACGAACTTCTTTGGCCAGCTCAACTGGGCAATTCGCCGACCAACAACAAAGCAGTCCAAGCAAATGAAACGAGAGCGTCGCGACACAGAGTTGCGAAAGCGGACGGTGGAACCAGATCCAAGGCAGGAGAAAGCAGAGCAGATCCTCAAGCACACCGGATGGAAGGGTTGAAGGAGGTGTAGATTACGGCGTGAACGCCATGGACGGCACGAGAGAACATGTACGATGATTTGACTGTGTACAAAAACACTGCATCATGGGCGCACTTGGGCCTCGGAGTTGATTTGTACATTGCCCTTGTAGCAATATGGGGCTGTTCCTCAATAGGAAACACACTGAAGGAACATAAGAGTTAGACCGCAATTGATAGACTACGATTTATTGGTTCTTCGTTGCTAGCTGTCATCTATGGAAATTCCCAAACACAAGCCAGTTGCCATTACTTTTCATGTTCAGTAGCGCGATGCTTCTCACTTCGGTCCGCCGACAGCCTCCGAAAGACACCTTCATCATGTTGCGCAGACGTACACGCAATTCTCTAACAAAGTGATCATCATACACCATCGCACATGCAATTAGGTCCAGTATCAAAACATTGCGTCAAATGATAGTCGGGTACAGGACCAATATCGCTGCGCTAGGAACTAATAATAAAGTGTGGCTGGTGACGTAGCGCCACACCTCCGCCCGCGTGGGTGGAAACAATCGCTCCCGCGTTGCATCGGGACACGATTCGCCAAAGCAAGACATCTACAAATGCTCCCTTGCACGTTCTCTCCTCCTCAGTGATCCTGACCTTGGAAGTCATGCGCCACAGAAGCCAATCATAACATTGCAACCATGTCTGCGCAAGAAGCAACAGATGCCCTGAACCAGAGTGGTAGGTGAGCTTACAGCTTCCGCTGAGATGAGGCCGCGCGGAGCCTCGGAGGTGTATCCAAGGGCCACCAGAACTCGCAGCTGACCAGGAAAACAGGCTCGGTATCCAAGTCGCAGAAGAAGAAGAACAAGAAGAAGAATGCTGCGAACAAAGCACAAGAGTCGGATAAGGTGAACGGCACCCAAACAGCGTCGCAAGCCGAGGAGCATGACGAGGCAGAAGATGGAGAGGAACAGCCGTCAGCCGCGCAACATAACGACCCCGATGCCGACGACGTAGACGACGAAGAGCGACCGCTCTCTCCGGCCACCATTCAAGCCAATGGCACACAACACCACAGCATATCGTCCGCAGTGGCACTCGGGCTCTCCAGATCACGGTCGCAGCAGGGCCTGTCGCCTTCACCACCACCCCCTGCAGATACTAGCGCGCGGCTTGACGCGGTCGCGAAGGAACGCGATGCGCTGCGGCAGGAAGTCACAGAGCTGAGGAAGAGCTTGGAGAGCATACAGAGCAAACACAACAGTCAGCCCTCAGAGCAGTCCGACACCGACCATGAGGCCGAGATCCAAAGTCTGCGCGAAGAGTTGGAAGAAGCGAATGAAGGGAAGGAACATTTCGAGACACAGTACAAGAACCTGTTAGGCCGGGTCAGCTCGATCAAAACCAGTTTGGGAGATCGCATGAAGGCTGATGCTGTGAGTTGTCCATCCTCCGTCACATAATCAGCTCTTGCTAACAGTCGCAGGCTCGGATTGAGGAGTTCCAGAGTCAAGTCGCAGACCTCGAAGAGCAGGTCCGCGAACTGCAAGACAACAACAACACTCTCAAGGACGAATTGGCAAAGCTTCGAAAGGAGAATGAGACACAGGCCGGGGAGATTTCAGAGCTGCGAACTCGATCAACTCTTTCGCAGAGCAACTGGGTCAAGGAGCGCGACGAATTGATATCTCGTGAAGCATATGCGCGGGAAGAATTTGAAAATGCGAAACAGGCCATGCAGGACTGGGAAGTGCTCGCCATGAACGAGCGCTCGTTACGTGAGACTCTTACAGAAAAAGACGCCGAGCTGAGAGAGCAGCTCGAGACTTTGCGAGAAGAATACGAGAAGGCCGCTCGAGACAGAGACACGAATGGCCAAAATGTCGAAGGCCTGCAGAAGGCTTTGCAAGAAGTCCAGACGTGTATGTTCCGTCAAGAATATCAAAAGACCTCTATACTGACAGCCCACAGTGCGGCGACAAGAGCTCAAAAACTCCGTCGAGACGTACGAATCCCAACTCAACGATCTCCGCAAACAAGTCCAAGCGGCCGAAAGCGCCTCCGCCGCGGCGAAAGCAACCGTCGAATCCACCCAGAAGGAGCTCGAACGCGCCCTGCCCTTTGAAAAAGAAGTCAAAGAAAAGAACCTCCTGATCGGGAAGCTCCGCCACGAAGCTGTCACCCTAAACGAGCACCTCACCAAAGCCCTGCGCATCCTGAAAAAGGGCCGCCCAGAAGACAACGTCGACAAGCAGATTATCACGAATTACTTCCTGCACTTTTTGGGCCTGGACAGGAGTGATCCGAAGAAGTTTGAGGCGCTGCAGCTTATTTCGGCGTTGTTGGGGTGGACGGATGGTGAGTTCCTCCCTTCTACCTATATAAGATTAAAGTGATGGCAGGATTTATTAACTTCGAAATAGAGCAACGCGAACAAGCCGGCCTCGCCCGCCCCGGCGGCGCATCAACGTCCTCCGGCCTGCGCATTCCCATGTCGTCGTTCCGACGCACGCCTTCCACCCCCTCGCTCAATAGCATCAGCGACCCGATGCTGATGGCGAGCAGTTCGAGCAACAAAGAATCGCTGGCGGAGTTGTGGCAGGACTTTTTGGAGCGCGAGGCGGCGGAGGGGAAAGATGGGGTGCGCAGGGAGAGTGGAAGCGCGACGAGTCCGCCGCCGAAGGGGGAGCGGGCTGGGGAGAAATAGGTATGAGGGGTGTAGATGTATGAATATGATATGGATACTATTTTTAGGGGAGGGAGGACCTATCTAGGAGAGAATCAATTGATGTTTGTCTCCATGCATTATTAGAGCATGTGTTGCTTCATTTGTGCTTTCTGTACAATCGGGTGCCATTCCTCACATCATCATCTGCCTTGCTCATTTATTTCCGCTGCAATACATGCGCATGCGTGAGAATGCTTCGTGACATATAGATCGACTCCAGGCGCACTGGCGAACGGCCTCAAGGGTCAGTAGGCTCTCTACTATAATCATAATCATACCATGTACGTCTGATCCAGCGCGTCAGACTACGACGTCCTCACCGTCAGTTCCCCACCAAACATCTTGCCCACTCTGAACATAGTTCGCGACCGCTTGCCCTTTTCTCCGTCCTTGAATGCCAACTCGGTCTGGCCATCATTGACTGGAATCATATTGTACGGCAAATTGAAGACTTCCCTCAGAGTCCGGGAGGTTCCGTCGTCGTCGATGTCCATATCGTGGTCCGCCTCGCGTAGGCCCTTAACTGCTGTTCTTGCGGGCGCCTGCCAAGCTCCGTCCCTCTCCTCGTGGATGTCTACCAGGTTGTACCGGCGCTTGTGTGCGAGTCGTTGCCCGGATCCGAAATATGTCTTTCGCGATGGCCTTGCTTTGATTTCTTCAATCTTTCGTGCTTTTTCTTCTTGAGCCATGGTATCGATGGTAGGCTGGGAGGCCGGAGATATTGCGACTATCATGAATGACTCCAGTCCAGTATCATTGCCTATGTCCGGCAGCTTGAACGCCTGGCGTGGAACTGATCGCTTGAAAGGATTGAACGACGGGTCGTTGGCAGCTTGCTTTGCTATCGAGCTTGGCTGCTCACAAGAATCGACCATATTCGGTCCTGATCGATGGTCTACCATCGGCTTGAGCAGACTATGGAGTGGTTTTCGCCGCCCTCTTTGCTGCTAGAGGTCGTTTGCTCCGCGGTTTGCCATCACCGGAGGGAACCGGCTCAAGCGGTACGGGCATTTGACGAGGCTCCGGTGAGTCAAGGAACTCTGAATACTCTGCCTCAAACTGCGCTCGAAACGTTGCATTACTGAACCCATAATGCTTCTTATTGCCGTGTGTTCCGGGATTCTTGATATTGCGTCCCTGAAACTCCTCGAACCACGAGAGAG
The DNA here is from genome assembly GCF_000146915.1 of Parastagonospora nodorum SN15. NCBI lineage: Eukaryota > Fungi > Ascomycota > Dothideomycetes > Pleosporales > Phaeosphaeriaceae > Parastagonospora > Parastagonospora nodorum. Next base: position 1,109,148 of record NW_001884555.1, read on the forward strand.
CTGATCGGACGTTCACTTCCCAATTACCTTCACCAACACGTAAGTGAGGGAATGTGGAAACCAGCCAGAGAACGATTTGGGACGTCGTCATATAATGCCCATTTGCAGCGACTAGTGCTATCCTCGCAAGCTGTCGACTTGTATATCGCTTCCTGACTTTCATCCCGTTATGGATTGCTGGCCGATCGGCGATTGACGTATCGTCACCATTCGGGGATGTGGTACCTACTTGAGGGCTTGTTGAATTTTTGGTCGAACGCGTCTTTGTCTCTGGCTCAGAATTCAGAGCACTGCTTCGATCTTGGTCTGAGTCCTGATCTGAGTCCTGATCAGCAGGTACAGGTGTCGAGGAGGAATTGTCCTTGGTCGCAGAAAAGACACTGGAAATACTCTGGTCAGAACCATGCTTCGTTCTACTGTGTGAATCGCCGAACGACCTGGGTTTACTGATTTCCTGACGCTGAACTGATCCCGAGAGCTGTTGCTTTTTTGGCGTTTGCCGCGATGAGACATCGGCTCGATGGAGTATCTCTGCAACTTTGTGATTCGTAGTCACGCTGAGTTTACTGTTGAGCTTTCGAGTGAGCATCTGGGGAGGCGCATCAGTATCATGACATGGAGATACGACATGTTTGGAAGAGGAAAATTTTATAGAGTCCGCAGCCAAGTTGAGTGGACAGCTCGTGTTCAGATGAGCAATTTCACAAACCTTCTTTTGCTTTGTCTTTGGTGTGCCGGCTACAAGGCTAGTTTGAAACCAGTGCAATGGGCCCTGGTCAGCGGCTTTGTCCGATGTTGGTGCTACTTCTACAGGCACGGGACGTTTCGATCTTTCATATGTCTGATTCGAAGTGCTGGCCTCCGGTGTGTCTGGTATTTCAGTCTTCTCTGACTTGTTGATAATTGATCGTTCATGGCATGTCTGACTACATTCTGGGTCAATAGTCAATCATAGTAAAAGGTTACGGGGCATACCATAGGACCTCGGTGCTTCCCTTCTTCGCTAACACTCGCTGTGTCTGACAGATCGAGCAAAAGGCAGTCGTACTTGCAACTTTCGCATGCGACTTCGGTTCGATGAGCAAAGAGCTGTCGTCGGGCGAAGTGGCCTCGGAATCTGCGCCACTATGTAGGATGGGCATAGGCTCAGGCGTATATAGTTGACTGGATCTTTGCGTGGGTGTGTTTGGGACTTCGATGACCTCAATGTCTTCGACATTAAACAATTGGCACATAGAAGCCTCATTTGGCGTGTTGCTTGGTAGAACGGCTTCCTCAAGCAGTTCCTGATCAATGATCTCTTCTTCAAGAGCACCGAAATCTACTGAGTCTAGCGCCTTCGTCTCAAAAAAGTTTTTTGCGGGAGTTCTCAAGCATACGGACTCGTCGGCATTGTCCTGGTCTTCAGCACAACCGTCGAGAGAAATGGATGCACCGTTCTGCGTATGTACAGGTGGCTTCACCAAAGCAGCCAGTTCGTCGATGTGTGCACGCGCTTTCTGTGGCTTGGAAAGCTCTGGCTGTGGAACGATATTTTCCTGCAACGCAGAGAGCCATCCTTTCGTAGCAGCCTTAGAATCGACAGGCGTGGATCCGCCGATGGGTTCAAGTAGAGATCTTCTTAATCGCGATGCATCTTTCGTCTCGATACCGAGACACTTGAAACACCTCCATGAGAGCCTTCATTTGTCAGCGGATGTGAGAATGCAGCACGAATCGAGCACTCACATATCAGCCCCCTCGGCAGGTGAAGGCTTACAACAGCTGTCGTGGTAACATCTCTGGCAACCATTACAATATACGAGTGGATCGTATGTCACCTTTGCACTCTTCAAACAGACTCGGCAGAGAGTTCGGTTTTGTGGTCCTGGGGTATTGGCGATTTCAGTCCGATGTTCTTGGTCACTGAGCCTACACGGAAGAAGGCGACCCCAGCCTGATGACTGTAAAGAACATCTGGATCTCTCCGGATTGTGAGGCGGTCCATTTGGCTCATTGTTCGCTGGCTTTGAAAATGGCGCAAATTCACTGTACCTTGGACTGGTTAGTAGTTGCCACGCAGTTGACCTCTTTGCCTCACCTATGAGGCACGTCTTTCTGATGTAGAGCTAAATGTGCTGGCAAAGCGCTTGTCCTCGGTGAATCAGCGATAGTACGCTCGGGTCCACTGCGTTGACGTCTCAGCGGTGGCGGCGATATGTCCACACGTGCTGGGAGTTTGTCTCCAGTAGGACGATCACTCGCACAGCTCTGCAAATTGACAGCTCGTGTCGCATCAGCCATAATTAGAGCCTTGTGATTATCAGGTCATGTGTGCTCCGCAATTGCTTAATTTCTAGTGTGTCGATGACGTGCAGTCAGCGTTGGTCTCGATAAGCGCGTTTGTTAACAGATGATGGCAGAGCGCATCAGATCTTTTCAGTTTTATTGTAACAGCAGCATTTCGCCCGTCGGAGGCTTCCTCCTGAGTGCGATTGTGGGACCATTGCATGCAGGCATAAACTCCAGCGATACCAAAGTCGTGCAATAGCACACATGGGAAACCATCACGACTTTCTGCGATCTAACCTTTTACCAGTAGTCATCATGCAATCTTGCTCGTGGGGTGTGGCGTCGCTTGGGGGTGATTGAACATACCTTTCGTCAGACGTGACCACATGCAGACCACTGATCGGCGCTGTTCTACCGCGGTTTGCTCGTCTTGGACCGAACAAGGCGCCGCTTTCTGGAAGTAGATAGGAAAGGCAGCTTGCGTACGGACATATGAGCTAGGTATGGGGTAGGTTGGAGTAACAAAGTAACAAAGACTTGGTCAAGGTGGTTGTGGTTGTGATTCCAAGTGAGGACGCACGCGCTAGACGTTAGTGGGAACCGAAGTTGACGCGGAATCACGTGCCAAATTGCGGCCTCAGGCCGGTTCCGGTGGGGCAGGCGCATCTGTCCTCAGGTGCTCGCCGGCGGGATGTAGCACCGCCACATCTCTACATCCTTCTCGAGCGTTATCTGGTGGAAATGGACTTCCTCAAGTCTGCGGTTGCGTCAGCCATCTCCAAGGGGCCAGCGTTTGGCTACTCGTTTGGAGACCGCGTGGATCTTAACGACTCCATCTGGACATTGCACAACGGCACAAAGCGAGTATGGCCCGGATGTCTACACATATCTGGGGCAGTCCCAGCTAACATGGATTCGCTAGGAAGACGGCTCAAAGTGTAGCATATTCGCCTTTGACATTACTGCAAATCGAAATCGACTGCCCCTCGCCCGAAATGCGCTCCGTAAACTACGCACCCTGCGCCATCCAGGTGTCGTGAAAGTCCTGGACACAGTAGAGACAGAAACGTACATCTATATCGCCACTGAAAGACTGAGTCCGTTGAGTTGGCATGTGAAGCGGAAGAGCTTGACCGAGGAGACGACAAAATGGGGTCTACACAATATCGCGAAGACGCTGAAGTTCGTCAATGCGGACGCCTCGTCGATACATGGTTGTATACGCCCGGCCTCCATATTTTTCAGTGAAAGCGGCGAGTGGAAACTTGGTGGTTTCGACGCACTAAGCTCTGTCAAGGAAGACGACTCGATATTACCTACCTATGGTGGTCTGATACCGGACGCCGGACGGTACATGGCGCCGGAGGTCTCCAAGGGCGGCTGGGAGGTCATCAAGCAGAACCCAACACATGCAGTGGACGCATACAACTTCGGTGTCCTGATCTTCGAGGTGTTCAATGGGAGCTACAATAGCAGTGACCAGCTGGGGCAAATGAAGAGCATTCCACCAACCATGCACCAGGCGTACAAACGGTTGCTGAACCCTAGCCCGAAGGCACGCATGAGTGTTGGTCAATTTCTCGATCAGGGGAAGCGCATAGGGGGCTTTTTTCAGACTCCACTGATCCAAGTCACCGAAGACATCGACAATCTTGGTCTCAAAGCGGAGGAAGAAAGGAATGAGCTGCTTGGGTAAGAGAATCACCACTTGCCAGCCGTATTATGCAGCACTGACGGTTCACAGAAAGCTAGATGAGGTGGCGGATGATTTCCCTGCCGACTTTTTCAAGATGAAAGTCTTGCCCGAACTGCTCAAATCTGTCGAATTCGGTGGTGGCGGCGCCAAAGTGTTCAGTACGGTGATGCAAATAGGACAGAAGCTCTCTGATGACGAGTATGAGACTCAAATCACTCCGGTCGTTGTTCGATTGTTTGCAAACCCGGACAGAGGAATTCGAGTCTGCTTACTGGACAACCTACCCATGATGATCGACCATCTACCACAGAAGATTGTCAACGACAAGATTTTTCCACAATTGGTAAGCTCGGAAAAAGTAGATATACAATGCTCGATAGCTAATGATCATTCAGGTCACTGGTTTCTCAGATGTCGCACCAGTGGTGCGAGAGCAGACAGTCAAGGCTGTCCTCACCATAGTCCCAAAATTGTCAGATCGCATCATCAACGGCGAGCTACTGCGACACCTAGCAAAGACAGCGAACGATGAGCAACCAGGGATTCGGACGAACACAACTATCTGTCTCGGAAAGATTGCAAGGAATCTAGGGGCCAGCAGCCGGGCAAAGGTTCTGTCAGCCGCCTTCGCCCGCTCCCTTCGTGATCCCTTTGTTCACGCTCGAAATGCTGCTCTCATGGCCCTAGCTGCAACAGCTGATCTCTTCAGCGAGGAAGACTGCGCATCCAAGTTACTTCCCATCATGTGTCCCTCTCTAGTGGACAAGGAGAAGATGATTCGAGATCAGGCTCAGAAGAGCGTAGACATCTACATCTTGCGGATTCGAAAGTTCGCCGCGACGATGCCGGATACTGTACTACCACCGCCTGGCGTGACTGCTGGAGGAGCAGCTGCACCACGAATGGGAACACCCGCGAATGATACATCCTGGGCCGGATGGGCTATTTCGAGTTTCACAAACAAGCTCGCATCCACAAGTGGCGATATCGGGGCGTCTTCCAACACGAATGGCGCCGCAGATCAACGTTCATCTTCGGTACCCCCACCAGCATCAGCAGCTAAACCGCCAGTACCATTGGCCTCAAAACCAGGCATGCAGCTACACACGGCGAAAAGCACAACTACCATACCCACCATCACATCACCAGATCCGGTAGCGGCATTCGATGATGAAGCAGAAGACTTCAACAACGATTGGGGAGGTTTCGCCGACGACAACGAGACCACAGGACAAGCAGCTGAGGAAGAGGAAGATCCTTGGGGTGCACCTTCCGTATCGAAACCAACGTCAACGACATCGTACGACGACAAGGGCGAACCGGACTTTGCAGGCTGGTTAGCAGCTCAGTCAGGGGCCAAGAAAACGATCAAGAGCCCGCTTCCGAAGGGTTTGACAAAGTCAACAGTACCAGGGGCTAAATCAAACCGGCCGATCATTGGTGGGCGGTCGAGTACCACTGGGTCAGCAACGACCACTAGAAAAGTCCTTGTCCCGCCGAAGAAAGAAATCAAGAAAGAAGAGCCAAATGCAAAGGAGGATGAAGAGGAGGGCTGGGGCGACGCATGGTAGTGATGACAACTTGATGCTCCACGTAGAGACCATTGCATTGGGACGGCGTTCAGCTGGTAAGTTGTCTATACAAAAATGCATCATCGACACATGCTTCTCAGTGTTCATCTACTCTCTCCCATTCCCCTTCCAGTCTCTTTTCAGGTTCGAGTTCAGAAGCCTTGTTCGGCGAAAGCATACGCATGACCTTTGCATTGCCTCCACCCTTTCTCGTACCCGGGTATGTGCTGCTCGCTACAATGGCAACAGCACCGCATTTCGCTCTGATCACGGGATTTTTGATATCGTGCCGCAGCCAGAGACCGGGCTCCTTGGGCCACGGCTCCGCCATTGAATCCGCCGAGATCAACTCATGTATGAGCAGTCGTTCACCATTACTCAACATACACCAAGGATCCCCCAAGGCGCGCTGAACAGCCACTATCTCATGCAGACTTTTCTCCGCAAAGCATACCTTCCGGTCCTGTTTAGTCGTCTTGGGCGCATGCGCAATCGACCCAGCATACCATCCCACATCCCTATGCGGCGCAAGATACATCCGCTCCCTGAGTACATCCACCAGCATCCGCGCGCCCACCGCCGCTAACTCCTCGCCCAACCTCGCCGCAGTCGCATCCCGACTTATCGCTAACCCCGGCGCAGGCGTCTGCGCGAGCACCGTGCCGTGGTCGAAGCGCGTTGGGTGCAGCGTCTGTATCGACACGCCTGTTCGTTCGCGCCCGCGGAGGATCGCGTGTTCTATGGGCGCGGGACCGCGTAGGTCGGGGAGGAGGGAGGGGTGCACATTTAGGCCGCCGTGGGTAGCGAGGGAGAGGATGCGTGGAGGGATGAGGAGGCCGAAGGAAACGGCGATTATGAGGTTGATGGGGGTCGGGGGGGTCCAGGAAGTGAAGGTGTCGAGGGTGTGGGTGGGCAGGGCGAGGGACTGGGCGACGGGGTGGATGGGGACTGTGTATGTTAGAGTTGCATGGACAAGGTTTCTGGAAGTGAAGTGTGACAATAGGTAAATTTTGAAAATAGACGGTGAAGGAATTAGAACATACCTTCACGCAGATGTTTCAATCCGCGCCCCGAAGGTTTGGCCGGTCTGTGGACGACATCAATCGAGTGTATCAGATCTGGCGCACGGCGTCGCTCTTCATCTAGTGCTCGCAACGACGCGATGCTGAAGTTGTCCGAGCCGCAGAAGAGGATTCGCAGCGGTTCATGCAGGCGCGCGGTGACGCTGTACCCACGTCGCTGCACGGCCAGCGAACGCAGCGAAGCCGGCAAGTGCCAGAATTTCATGGCAGACGAAGGATGCGGTGTAGAGCCCAGATCTCGACTTGCGGAATGGCATGCCGTCCGGATTGGGCTTGGAGCAAACGCTCTGGCGAGGTGGGATGGCGTTTAGACACACGTTGGGCCAGCCACATCCTTGCATGCTGGCGCCACTTTCTGCTGGTGATCGCGATCCATTCCAGATTGCATGAGGGCGCACAGTACAAGTGCCCAACGGGGCCCGGTCGAGAGCGATGCTGATTGTTCGAGACTGGCCGTCGTGGTGCACGCATTCGGCGCGATTACCTGGTGTGTGACGTAGCCGCGAATCTTGCACATTTGATACCCAGACAGCCACCATCGTGACGAGCCACGCATACGCTCTGCTCTGGCATGTCATCCACCGCGATACCCAAGGTCGTGCCGGCGCAGTTGTCGTTCCTGGCCGTGTATAACCCCGCGCTTGGAACGAGCGACGAGACGTTCCACCAGCAGATTGTCTTCTACTACTCGCGGGCGGCCAAGGCGCGCTCGAAGCTCAGCAATGGAGATACACGACGGGACGAGGAGCTACGAGAGCAGGAGAATGAGAAGCTGCGGCAGGTCGGGCTGGCGCAGGGTATGGTGGGATTTGCGAAGAGCTTCTCCAATGGCGAGGCGGTAGACTCTGTGGAAACGCAGAAGTCGCGCATAGTGCTGCATGAGCTCGAGGCGGGATGGTGGATTCTGGCCGTAAGCGGAGCATGTGTGCTCTAACAGACGGCTTTCTGACACTTCGTAGTCTATCGACCTCACCCAGCTGCCTGCCGCCTCCCTCACGCGAACCGACTCAAGCACCAGCGTCAACGAGCCCGTCATCGAGTACTCGTCGCGCGAAGTCGCGCCGCCTGCGCTCCTGATCCAGCAGCTCGTGCGCGCACACTCGATATTCCTCCTTCACCATGGCACGACGCTCGAGCACATGTTCGCCAAGCACAAGCGCGACAAGTTCTGCAACATCCTCGACAAGTACTGGTCGCGCTTCGCCGCCAACTGGGATGTGCTTCTGCACGGGAGCCCGGCAGTGGACATGTACAGCGGCCTGAAGCTCGCGGCCGGCGGTGAGCTGGGCATGGGCGTGGGCGAGGAAGACTGGGGCAGCAGCGAGCGAGATGTGCTCGAGGACTTTGCGCGCAGGACGGAAGGGCTGGTGGACGTCATGGTGTCACGTTTCGGGGAGCCGTCGTCGCTACAGCACGCAAAGTCGTCCACAGATCCCAAGCATCTTGAGGCGTCCGAGTTGGAGCCGTGGATGGGCAGTGGCAGGAGCCCGGGTGCACCCGATGGTGTTGTCTTCTCTGGCATGGGAGCAGTGAGTCGAGCATCACTGCGAGATTTGTCCCAGTGGATTGAGACTATCTACTGCTACGGAGATCAAGCGTATGGCATACGTGAGAACTCCTACTTCGAATCGCAGAAAACGCAAAAGGCGTAACGTCCAGGCGCCGACAAGTCCACCTCCAGAGAACAGGAAGCCAGCGCCCAAGGACCGATCTGAGGTTGCAGCATCAAAACGTGAATCTGATCTTCCGCCTGGCATACCACCACCAATCGTTAAAGCTGTCGAGCAGTCCTTGGACAAGGCGTCTGCTGGCGTGGACAAGGGCGAAAAGAGTTCTGGTCAGGACCAAAAGCCGCTCCTCGCCTCGTTGGGCGACACGGAAACTTGGATGAAGTACATGACGCTTGGCTATGGCACAGCATGGGGTGGTGGAAAGAAGACTGAGGATGAAGTGCGCCCCGCAGCAAAACGGCAACCTACGCGCGAACGCTCCCCATCACCAGCCGCTATGCGGTACATCGAGCCGGAACCGGATGTTGACCTGGCAGAAGAGAAGCTCAAGATGCAAATCCGCCAAGAGAACGATGGCTATTTCCTTATCGGACTTAAGGGTGATATGTACGATGCGGAAGTGGATGAAGAGGACGACGATTGGAATCATCGTATCCCTCTTCGCACAGTGCATGTTGAGCTCCTTCAGAAGGAGACGACGCATCGAGTTCGGGGAGTGCGGAGTCAGAGGAGATGACGCCTTGGGAGAGGCCGACTTTCGAAAGGGAGCCGAGTACTGATTCTAGATCAGACACCGGACTTTCTCGGTTGCGTCCGGTCGTCTACGTGGTGAGTTGACTGACATATACAGCCTCATCACCTGCTAACACATGACCAGCATCGTCCTTTCATATATACTTTCTTGTTCAGCCATCGAACAAGCGCCCTGAGCATTGCCTCGTTTTACCGCGACATACACAACTTCTTCTCGCCCCTCCACCAATCCCTAGACAGAAACACGTCGCCCGAAAAAGTCGCAGCGCGCCTCTTCGCCGCATCAAACCCACACACAACCACCTCCTCAAGCCGCGGCTCCGACCCCAACACCCAGCCCATCTACGACCTCGTCTACGACCCCCGCACCCTCACCGTGCACTCCAGCCTCCCCAACATCCCTGACCCCGGCACCCTCATCGCCGAAGGCCCTCAGCAGCACCAGCGCCCACGCCTCGGGCTGGAGCCGCGTCGAAGCCCTCAACGTGCACTCGCAAAATCCTCGCCACGATATCCAGCACGCGCCGCAAACTTCTCCGAAATCGAGCGCA
>NW_001884555.1:1118890-1220357 GCF_000146915.1 Parastagonospora nodorum SN15
GCGAGGAGGTATGTGGAGGAGTTGTTGAGTTTAAATAGGTAGTGGGGATAGAGGGGGGGTGGTAATGGTCATGGGTAGATTGTATGATGGGGATGGGATAGGATACGAGAGGAGATAATGGACGTAATGCAAGTCGCCATAAATGCAGAAGAAAGGCTTGAATGTGATGTGTGTCCATTTCAAGGAGAGAGAGATACAGTTCCTGTCAAATGGTACACTGAACTACCATCTTCCGATCATAATCACTTCTACAGTGCTTCTATCCTACATCTAATCCAGCAAATGCAACATATGCGTCTCAGAATCCCAGATCACAGCTCGCTCACCAAAAAGCCCCCCCGTGTCCAATAGCAATCATTGTATACCCAAGTATTCACTCCCGCATCATATCTTCCACTCAATCCACGGCCCCTTTAACATCTAGTTTGACTTGCAAGATAAACTGGGTAAGGCTTGCGAAAAGAGCAATTTTTCTTTGGGGTTTCCCAAGAGGGAAGAGAAGGGGCGTGGGTGAGAATATGGGTATTAAGTGGGAAAGTGAGATTCGGCTAGTGGTTGCAATACATCAAATACAAGCATCACACGTCTGGCTTCCAGAACATTTGGGGAAAAAACAAGCTCCTGCAAGCAGCAGCAAGTATTGATAGAATATAGTGATGCGGTTATATACAGCAAGAAAAAAGGGAGAATATTTACAGTTCAAAGGCCGACACTTGTGTGGTCAATCCATCTCATTTCACGAACACAGACGGGCAAGATTTAGATCTTTCCGTATCCAGCCGTGTTGACAACGCCCTTGGCGGTCGACGCGGCGCCCGCAGCAGCAATGTTCTTGCCCGCGAAGCCAGCCAGGACGCTGGTGTCGGTGCCCGTAAGCGCACCTGAAGCGCCGTACGAGTTCGCCTGGCAAGTGCGCTTGAGGCCTGACTGGCAGGCCGCCGCGTTCGCGCTGTTGAACAGCTTTCCTGGCAGACCGGCTTGCTGCGCGGCCTTGACGTCCTGGAACATGTTGCCCTCGGCGAGGATCTTGGCGCCGCTGTCGGCCTCGAAAGCGTGCGCGGTGTTGGCGGAGAAGTAGTTGTTGACCGCGTGCAGGAGGGTGTTTCCGCCGACCTTGGGGGAGCGGCCGGACGTGTGGTGGATGTAGTTCTTCTGCAGTGTGACCATGTCGTTGCTGCCGGTGAGGTATATTCCCCAGTAATGAAGTCCGTCGCAGGTGGCGGACCAGGCGGTTGCGCCGTTGATTTCGCAGTTGGAGATTGTGACGCGTCCTGAGGCGTTGTTGCCGAGGACGATGTGTTGGCGGGCGATCAGGTCGGTAGTAACGTGGTCGATCCAGATGTTGTCGCCTGGTGGTATGTTAGTTTTCGGGAGGGAGGAGGTGGAGTGGTTGGAACTTACCGCCGTCAACGGTGATGGCATCACCGCCCCAGACGTACTTGGGGTTGATGTCGGTGAAACGGACGTTCTGGATGATGATGTTCTTTGCATTGTTTGAGATGCGGATTCCCTTGCCCTTGATCACACCCTTGGCTCCCTGACCAATGAGGGACTTGTTGGATCCAACTGGCATACCAGCCATACCAGCCTTGTCGTATGTGATCTTGCTGACCTTAGGAGCGCTGGCTTGGTAGTTGTCACACCACTTGTCCTTGTTGATGGCTTGCTGGCACTGCGAGCCAGTTCCCCATGGAGCACAACCAGCCTCGGTAGCGGTTCCTTCAGATCCAGTGAAGTCGAAGGTCTTGGTGAGAACGATAACACGGGGCTGGGAGTCGGAGAGGTAGCTCTTGAGCTCTGTGATAGAGTTGGGGTAGACCGGGGCGGCATTGCCTCCTCCTGTGACGCCTGGACGATATTAGCAGCTTGACTTGATGTCGACCTAGACTTTATCATGTACCTTTGGCAAAGCCCTCAGCTGCACCCTTGACACCATCAGCAGCAGTGACGCTTGAAACAAAAGCCGCCAGAGCGGACACGATGATAGAAGACCTCATGATCGAGAACTATTTGAAAAGAGCGAATAGCAAAATCGATTTGCTGAAGACAAGAAAAGGCTCTCAAAAGGAATGAATGAACGACTGTAAAAAGGCCAAAAGAATGATAAGTCGAAAACGGACTGGAGCAAGATCGATCGGTGCAGACGCCACCTTATAACACCAGACCTACCAGAAGAAACGGAACTACCATCATGCCGCTGTCAGTGGAGCATCGTTTTCTAGAAACAACCCACATCCACCATCAGCACCGAGCTCAACTCACCACCCATCCCCAACAAGCCTAGTGTAACCCAGACACATGGCAATATCACACAAAAGCACGGACAAGCCTGCGCGATGGGGCTTGGTCGAATCTTGCTAGCAGCGAAGCGACCGGAGGAATTACTTGCGCTCATGATAGTGCCCGGGATAGCCGTTCCGCAGGCGTTTCAGAGACATGAACAGGATGCGTGGACGTTCCACAGCTATACCCGAGGAGGTTTAGTGGGAAACACGCCTTATGCGCCTCGCCATCAGGAAGTGGTGGAAGAAATGCAAGCGTGACTCGTTGTACCATGAATCCCATGGTGAGCGTGACGCGCGGTGGGTTCGTGAGTAAGGGCGGGCGATGTTCGGGTGAGATGAAACAACTGGGGAAATAACGGGCGACGCTTGGTTGGTTTCGCGCTATAGTGGTAGGTCTGGATTGCAAAAGATGGGTGCTGCATCTGTTTGCATATCCTAAGGTAAATACGCAGGTATCAGCGCTGCGAAAGCAATTAGAAAGACTTATCGAAGTGATAGCTGGTGGAGTATTCGCGAGATAAGGGGTCAAAGGATCGCGATCGAAAATCCACAGCGCCAACACGCTCAAAACAGGAAGAACATTGCATTAATTCACAGAACGCTCGCTCAAACAGACTCGTTAGATCTTCGGGCTGTGCAATGCCAAACAAAATACGCCGCGCCAAGGCCCATATGTCAAGTGTCAGTCAGATAACGACGCATCGGTGCCAGTGTCAGATCTCGAGTCCTTGTCCAAACCGTAGATTCCCCAGGCCGTTCCCTGATGCATGATTACCGACGAAACGCCATGCCCACAAATATTCATCTATGCTAATATAAACAATGAAGACGCCGCAAAAGCGACTACGATGGCGAGGAACGGCGCCTTTGCCGCCGATGGAGCCTCGCCCTTTTGCATGCCGCTCTGCCCTTGATCTTGGGTCCCCTCGGTAGACGCCGTCGTAGGATTTGCGGCTACCCCAGGAGATATGGCTGGTGGCGGTTGCAAAGTTCCCGCTGTCCCGACTGGCGTCTGACCCGGAGTATTTACGGTGCTTGGAGACGTCGAAGAAGTGCCGGTGCTGCTTGGATTCGATGCCGCTTCTACACCCCTCACACCGAGCCCAACGCGCTTCTGGTCGAAATCGAACACGGAGTAAACGTTCTTAAGAAACACATCGCCCACGAGCCATTGCGAGTCCTTGAACGTCTGACGCCCAATGATATTACTTCGACACAAACCGCTGTCTAGTTTCCCGCCCCGCCAGTCTGCTGTGGAGATGTTGTAGACTTGCTTGTTGAAAGAGAACTGGATGATCGCAGCGGTATCGCACGGCACACTGAAGGTCTCGGCGTCCTGCTTGTAGCCCTGGATCCGGCTGTGGATTTTGACAGCGTCAGGTTCGGGCATCAGGATGAAGGACGTGCCAGTGTCGATAATCGCGCTGCGCCCGGTCAAACCAACTTGCACGCCGTCAACGCCTGCATTCTCAATAGGGACCTCCCAGAAGCCGTTATCGTTTTCTATGATATCGAGATAGTTGAGGTCTCCGCTGAATCTGTCCTTGTTGACTTCACCAAAATTCAATTCGCCGTCCTGGGTGCCATCTCTGCCACGACTAAGGTGTATCCCGTAAAGCTTAGCGCCGATGAGTTTGTTACTAGACAAAACATCCATGAGCTGTGGAGCATCTATGCTGCCTTCGATCTTCACACCACGTCCAATGCCAAGTATGCCGTCCATGGGGTACGATGCGAACTCTTCCGAGACTTTGGTTGCCAGTCCAAATGTCAAGGCGGAAGAGAGGGAGCCGACATGTACAGTATCCGAAGCGAGGGTTCCAGAAACCGAGCCAGTACCATAGGTCACGCTGAAAGGCGTATCCTGTGTCTGTAACAGTCCATAATTAGCTCCAATCATTCGCTCTATGCTGATAGAAATACCTTTAACGAGCTGGAATCTCCCTTGCCAAAAGTGTTATGCGTCTTGCACGCATCGGTCGCGCAATCCTGTCCCATGACCCATGTGTTGCTCGCAGCAGAATCCAGCAATAAGTGGTACTCCTCCTTGCTATCCCCAATCTTGACAGCAACCATATAACTTAGATCACCTCCGTCTTGGTCGATCGCCACACTGTTTGCCTGTTTCGGGTCATTCGAGTTGACGATGTTGTAGGCATTCTGTCGTGTTCGGATATTCGAAGAAAAAGGGACGCGACGGATCGGTAGGTTTATCGGGGGTAACGAAGACTTTGAGTCTGACGATTGTGGTGTGGTACGACGAGATCGTGAGGCGGGATTACTGTCACCGTAATGGTATGGATAGAAAGCCGTGGCTGTAGGTAGTAATGCCGTGGATAATGCCAGCCATGATGGCGATATATGCATTGTACTGAGTTGGTATCGGATTTAGAAATGCGCTCCAACACAGGCTGTATGCGAACAGATCTTGTTGAGGTGATCGTTGACGTTGATTTTCCTCTCCTATGCCAGAGAATTGGGATAACGAATGTCGCGTTCTTCGGGCTTGCCACGCGTCAGTCTACAATCTCGTACCAGGCGGAAGAGCGCAATAATGGCACGAAGTGGAGAGACAATGGCGCAGAGGCAACTCTCAGCCCAAGTACTAAAATATATACAAGAAACAAATGACGATGCGACAACGGCAACGCGACCTTTCTCTCCCTAGCAATTTATCGATGAACCAGCCTTGCGTTCTGATCACCTCAACGAAAGGACAGAAGGTTGAAAGGGAAGAAGGGGAGAGCAGCGTACAAGACTTCTCACCTTGTGACCTGCCATTCTGGACTATGCAAGCCCTGGTGGCTCGGTCCCAAACAGTGACGTCCAGATCTCGGAGCTTGACTTGTTGAAGATGTGGGGAAACCCCTGACCCCAACCAATGCAGCGGAAACGAGCCATCTGAAACCGCTAGCGCTTGTCAGTGGTGCCAATCATCATTCGGCATCGCGGTTTCGTGCATCGTGGACGAAAATGCGATGGCTTTGGGATCTGCTGGGCGCAGTATGCGATTGATGGGTTCGTGGGAAATTGTGGCATTGATGACGAAATGCGTCTCTTTTACAACGACGGTCGCGACCTTCTTGTTCTGCGACTCAGTAACACAATGAACAACCAGGTTGCATTGGCTTCGGACGATGATTTATTTGATTCTCAAGATGAGGCATCTTCATGCAGGCACTCCTACAATGGTGTGTTGCGGGTAGTTCTTCCCAAATGTTGGGAACAAAAGTGTATTTAGTGTTGACGAACTCCGCTGAACGGGGACCTAAAATATTACACAGGGTCCACATGTACGTCACTTTTCACACGAGAAGCACGGAAGAAGTCAATGTTGTGATAAAAGTTCTCAATTACTAAACGCTCATCTTCGTGGGTATCGTCCATTGTACTCGTACAGTCATCGCAGCGACCTATCATACAGTTCCAAACATCAACGGAAAGTGCTCAAAGCATTCAGCTTCGTGTCTAGTAGACACGACGAGCGTTGCGGCCATCGGTACCGTGCATGCGGCGAGTACCAGCAGCCTGAACAGTAATTAGTATATATCTTCAAGGGTAAGACAGACGAATCAACATACCTTGAGACCGGGCCTCCTGGTCAAGCTTCCCCTCAATTTCATGAGTGCTCCGGACACTTTGTCTCCCATGGTGGCATGGCGCTTGTGGTGGTGGACAGGCGCGGCAGTGGCATGTCCGTGACGGCCAGTGGTACGGGTAGTCTTGGTTGTAGTGGTGGTGGTAGTTGTAGTAGCTGGCACCCTGGTAGCGTAGGTGCGACGACCTCCGCCTAGAAGACGGGTCTTGAGGCTAGGACGAGCAGTCGACCGCGTAGTGCGGGTGGTGCGGGGAGCAGCCTTAGTGCGGTAGGTGCGGCTGAGAGGCATGATTGATGAAATAGGATATAAGAGGTGTTTGTAGTATTGGTAGGTTGGTAGTTGTTGGTAGTAGTTATTGCAGCTGGATTTGAAGTCTTAAAGTTGTGTCGAATGTGATGATGAGCTTTCGGTATGCGATGTCACCCCAATCTTATACCTCACCCTCCTTCACGATTTCGGACCTTCTGCCAACCCTCACGACGATAATACAGACCCTGAAAAACAAGATTCTGTGCCCTCACACGCCCATTTCTGGATATAGATCTGCTCGTGAGACAAGGGTACGTCATGCAGGGTCCGCACACACTTGCTCCAGGCGTGGCGCATGACGTGCGCCAGCGCTATCAGGATCCTGTGTGGCTGGTTTCAATCTCAAGACAGCTTCCAGGCCACTGCTTCCTTGAGTGAAGATGGACGTTTTGCTGGGGTTGGTGGCTGGACTTGGCTGGAAGGGGCTAAGCGCCGCCGTTGACCCCGTGATGTCATAGCAAGCGGAGAGCCGAGAATAGCTTCAATTCCGTCATCGCTCTTGATTTCGAGCTGTGCCCTTGCAACGAAGTTGTGGTATCTCGAGCCGCTTACCCGATTTCTGGTATGGGTAAAGCCACGGCATTGATGTCACACGTCCTGACATCGCGTTGTGAATGTTCACGCAACGGTTCCAAGCTTTGCATTAGGAAAGCTTTCACTGTCGAGTCGCAAAGTAATTGCATATCGAATTCCCGTTGCCTGCCCTCTAATTGCCTGGAAAATAGCGTTGCTCAGATACGCCCCCATTAGACACTAAGGCGAAGCCGGATAGGGCTGAAGTCGTTGTACGTGGCTGGCGATGTTCGGGTAGGCGTGGACCAACGGTTCGTTGGAACATCTTAATCATGGAGGATAAGCAAGCATTCCGGGAGTTTTTCATCCAATATGATATTCAGCACTCTACATTCAGTGATTGTTAGGTGCTGTTGCCGTTCGTTGTAATTGCTCCACTTCTGCGCTCGATGATACCTCATCGTGATGTCACAAACATGATGCTGTCAGATAAAAAGTTGCACCTCAAATCATTTGACAATTCGTAACAACAACGACCACCAGTCACGAAAAGGCAATTCCAAAACAGAATTTGATACTATACACAATAATGTCATCAAGCAAAGGACAATTCGAGCAGGGTGAGCTTCACAAACCCATTGCACCTCCATATCTAACATTCACAAGGCCACCAGCCCGAGGTCCAGCACCAGAAGGTCCCAGGATGGCAGACAGTAATGGACCCTCCACCCCAAGTCGACCATCTTCCCACCGCCGAAGGCGGCCGCGAACTCTACAAAGCCGCCGGGAAGCTCAAGGGCAAGAAAGCACTCATCACCGGCGGCGACTCTGGAATCGGCCGCTCAATCGCCGTCCTTTACGCCATGGAGGGTGCCGACAGCTTCATCGCCTACCTGCCCGAAGAAGAAGAAGACGACGCGAAAGAGACAGTCAAGCTCGTGGAAGAGAAAGGAGCAAGATGCTACACATACCCCACTGACCTCACCAGCCGTGACAACTGCAAGAAGGTTGTCGAGGCGGCGGTCAAGCAGATGGGCGGCATTGACATCCTCGTAAACAACCACGCGTATCAGATGATGGTTGAGGATATCAAGGATCTTTCTGAGGACCAGTGGGAGCGCACGTTCAACACCAACATCCACCCGTTCTTCTACTTGTCAAAGTATACCCTGCCACATATGAAGAAGGGATCGACGATCATCAACAACGCTTCCATCAACGCGTACATTGGTCGTCCGGATCTTCTCGACTACACCTCGACCAAGGGTGCGATTGTTTCGTTTACCCGTGGTCTGTCGAATCAGTATGTTGGTCGAGGTATTCGTGTCAATGCTGTTGCGCCCGGGCCAGTTTGGACACCTCTTATTCCAGCGACGATGAACGATGAGGCGATCAAGCAGTTCACTTCGCCGATGGGCAGGCCGGCTCAGCCAAGTGAGATCGCGACTTGCTTTGTCTTCTTGGCTAGCAGTGACAGCAGCTGCATCAGTGGACAGACCATCCATGCAAACGGCGGCACTATTGTGAATGGCTAAGCGTGGGTGTATGACCTGTGGGGATGAGATAGTTTCACGACTTCATGAGTGTATTATATAGAAGATACGACAACGAATCATAAATTCAGACATGATTTGACATTCTTTCTGTGTCATTCTGGACTTCGAATCTATGAAGCGCTCACGATACGATTCGTATTTAGAGCATAGCTACAACGGCTACACTAGACTATTTTCGAGATTTCCATAGCTGCGATGCGCTGACTTTGCCATGCTAGTCTCCTGCTGCGAGAGTACGCTGCAGGTGTGACAGGCATGGCTGATCGACGCGTCGACGTCCCGCAGAGGCGCCGTCCTGCTCACTCCTCCTCTGGCGCACGATAGTTATCAGGTCCACGAAGCATCTTCTCGCGGATATCAGGACGACCGAGCCAGGATATGTACCAAGTTGGCTGTCCATGCTTGAACCGACAGCGAGTGTCCCACCGACCAGCATCCGGCTGGTTATGCTTCTCGTACTCATCATCCAGACCCTCGCCCTTGGGCTTGCTGCGGTCCTGGCAATCAAGACAGATACCGTTGAAGTAGCCGTCTGTGTTGGAACAAGCACGAAGGACAACGGACTCCCAGTCAATGCTCGCGCAGCGCTTGCACTTGGCAGTGTAGTTGAGCTTGAAGGCCTTGAGGCGGCGAGTGACCTCGGCAATACTTGAGGAAGTGAGAACGTCGTCGACGGGCCAGGCCTCGCATTTGGTGAGGGCGAGCTGATAGCGGCCGATGGTGGCATCCCAGCAGTCGCAGAAGGTGGTTTCGGAACGGAGAATCCTGCCGACGCGGGAGTAGAGAGACTTGTGGAGCGTGTTGCGCAGGCCTCCGCGAGCATGGTTTACCGGACCTGTTCATGATTAGCATCGTTTCAGACGGTATGTGTGCTTTCGATTCGGCTTACCAACGAACTGGCGCTCTCCAACGTGAAGATGCTTGCCGCCCTTGAAGCCTTTGGGCGGGCGTTCCTTAACGTGACCGACGTGGTTGTAGGCTAGATACTTGGTGACTTGTGCGAAGCCCTTGGCATTGTCGAACAGGTAGTATGGGTAGACCAGAGCGCGCGCGATGGGAATGGTCAGCTGAACATTGCTCATGCTCGTCCTGTACCAGTTGTCGAACCATTCTCCCAAGTTCTCCCTGGCCTTCTTGTCTTGATGCGAGTCCCAGTACAAGATCGCGTACCATACCCCAAGCAGCGAGATCTCCCACAGTCCCAATTCTTTCATACGTTGCTGCGAGAGTCCCTGCAGATGAGCGAGCCAGACAAGGGTACCTTCTTTATTGTATCCGTCTTCAGTGAACTTGCCGTCTCCGAGTGTGATCTCTGATTTGTCTTTCGTCTTTTCGATGAACGCTTGTATGAACAGAGATTTCTTAACGATTGTAGACGAGATATGTATGTCGGTGACGTGTTTGGAGCCGTCCTCTTCCAGGGCGCCAATGACCGTGATAGCAAAGTCAGCGGCCTCAGGCTCCGCTAAGATGATGTCCTGATCCTGGACAAGGGAGACAGCAGGTCCCTTCCGGATAGTGAGTCCAGGCATCTTGTCGTCTTTGTGAAGGTGGAAGCGCTGAAGTATTTGCAGCTGCTCGGTGAGTGTTCGTGGGCGCGACACCGCCAAAGTAGAGGGCAATCCTTGGCATTGCTGCTAGCAACACGCGCTCTCATGTGACCAATTTTGTGCGATCCGGAGCCGGCAGTCAACATTGAATGGACCGAAAAGATTTCCAATCTCAGCGTTTGTTTGCACGGCTTTGATGTTCGATCATGTCAATCCTAAAATGTGATTACCCCGAGGGGATGAGATGGTGCGGTGAAGTTGAAAAGAGTCGAAACTCCAAACAGGTTGGAGTGCAAGAAAATACGACCAGGAGATACAGAAACTATCAGTGAGAGAATTTGTGAAATGGAATCAAGTAGATGAAGTCGAGACGGGAAGGGAGATGATTTCGGCGACATGCATAGAAACAGAGAAGAGGCAGTAGTCAGATCAAAGTAATCTGTACAATATACCTGCTAGCATTGAGTTTTTACAACTGGTAAGAGCAGAAGGCGATTCCAAGGTTATATGTGTAGTTCTAGAGAGGCATGAAGTTCTATCCGGGAGACGGTGTGCAAGCTCGACGGGTCTTAATTGAATGACACCTCATACATTACCAGCCATTACATTGATATGGTGCTAATTTCAGATTCGTGTGCATGTCTTGCAAGGAGTCGTTGTGGGTGTGTAGGAGCGACGGATAGACTGTCGTTGGGAGAACCCGGGCTAGCCCGCGTGCAAACCGCGCAAACACAGCCCGCCAAGCATGGACTGATCTCATCGTCGTTCACTTTCTCGAGGTCACCAATTGCACATTACATATCAACAATGCCTCCTCCACGGATAATGTCTTCCATACTACGAGCGCGTCCCCAATCGCAAGCACAATGTCTCCGCCGATTCGCAGCATCCCGTTTTGCATCAACCACATCACCAGGACCTGATCCGTCGAAACCAGTCGTACCATGGAAAACACCCACGAGCGTCTGGTCGCCCGAGAATCTCATACCACCCCCAAAAGATGGCGAAATCTTGCTCGAGCGACGGCCAAATCGCGCTTTACCGCCGTACGTCTACCATATTTCGATTACCATTTGGAAAAGTAATGTACTAACAACCGTTCCAGTGTCCCGCCTCTCATATCCCCACAAGTCCTCAAAACCTTCCCAATATTCATCATCGCCATGGTGATTACAACCGGCGCTTTCTTCAACTACCAAAAACAAGAATCTTCAGTCGTCACGTCGACCCTCTACGCATTACGTACAAACCCCGGTGTGCGCGAACTTCTTGGCGACGAGATCTACTTCGCAAGTAAATACCCGTGGATCAAAGGCGAGATCAATCAAGTCCATGGGCGCATCGATATCAGGTTCTGGGTGAAGGGGACAAAGCGGCAGGGAGAGGTTAGGCTGAGGTGTAGGAGACGAGGACGAGGAGGGCTGTATGCGACGCAAGAGTGGAGTTTGACTATGGATGACGGAGAAAGGGTGGAGTTGTACGATCCCAAGGGGGATGCGATTGATCCTTTCAGTGATCCGATTGGGGAGGACATGTAAGTGGTGGAGCGAGGCAAACAAGATATAAGATCGTGGGAATTGTCAGAATTCAGGTTCAAGTACGGTTTGTACGAAGATACAAGCTGTAGCCTGAGCTGGATGGCCATCACATGGCCTTGTAAATTATGTACATACATAAATATGTACAATATAACATCATGACCGAAGCATCAAAAGAAGTGCGTTTTAGGAATTCGTCTCTCCATTCAACCAATGACATGCTGTACCTGAATTTTTGGCATTCAAGAATTACTCCAAACTAGTGATCTTTAAGTCAAGCAAGTACATAACAATGAGAACACATGTTGAAGGAATGTGAACAGAAAATCGCATGGCGGGTGAAATGCGACTCCGATAACGCACCCTTGTCTGGAACCTTGGCGAAATGACGCTTTCCTACCTAAACTTTTCCGCACGACACAACATCCAACACGCCTTTGCGGATTCGAACTTTGGTAGCGAAGTTTCGTCTGCTTGCTCCTTGCTGCGAGTCTGAGTAATTCTTTCCGCCATACCAAACTCAACACCACTTCAATCGCTGCACAACTTGACGACCTTCAACCCCTCCACCCCGCCGCCGCGGTCCCTCCAAAATGTCAGACCCACGACCAAACACCCTTTCCCCCCTCGCAACCCTCACGCCTCCATCCAGCTCGCGCACATGGCAGACCGCCCCGCACCCCACCCTTCCCATTGTCGCAACCGCCTGTTCCGACCGCAGCGTGCGCGTCTATAGCCTCACATCCTTCACGCTCCTGCACTCGATAACGGGGGGCCACAAGCGCAGCGTGCGCGCCGTGTCCTGGAAGCCGCATACCCAAGGCCAAAGCGTGCTCGCGACGGGCAGTTTCGATTCGAGCGCGGGCATCTGGCGGCGCGAAGAGCAGGGTGGGAATGAGGATGACTTCACCAATCGGCGCGTTGGCGGCGCGGAGGATGAGGATGGGAGAGATGACGACGACGAGGATGAATACCAGTTCTCGTGTATCTTAGACGGTCATGAATCTGAGATTAAATCGCTGTCGTGGTCGCCGACGGGCCAATACCTTGCGACGTGTTCGCGCGACAAGAGCGTGTGGATATGGGAAGAGTTGGAGGATGATAATTTCGAAACGGTCGCGGTGCTGCAGGAACATGATGGCGATGTCAAATGCGTCGCTTGGCACCCGGAGGAGGATTTACTGGCGAGTGCGAGTTACGACGATAGTGTGAGGCTTTATAGAGAAGATTCGGACGATTGGGTGCAGGTGGCGTGTATTGCTGGGAAAGAGGGACATGGCATGACCGTCTGGTGGGTGGAGTTTGAGGGGTCGGGCATCAGTGGGAAGGACTTTAGGGTGCAGAGAGATGGACTGTCTGAAGAACAAACGCAACACGTTGATTCGATGGAGAGGTCGGGACCGAGGCTGGCGACGTGTAGTGACGACCGCACGGTGAGGATTTGGCGGAGGAAACCGAGGGAGCGAGCGGAGAATGCGTCGTCCAACACGGGCATTCCGTCCATCATTCGATCGGCTGCCATCGACGAGGATTGGTATCAGGACGCCATACTGCCACAAGTTCACGAGCGCGCGATTTACTCGGTTTCGTGGAGTCGGACTACGGGTCTCATCGCGAGTGCGGGCAGTGATGGCAAGATTATCATCTACAAGGAGCGATGGAGGAAGCAAACACCCAACGGGGTCGATACGGACAACATGCAGATTGATGGCAGCGAGCCGGCCTCGTTAACGGAGTGGTTCGTCCTCGCGGAATTGTTTTCTGCGCACTCCGTGTTCGAGATCAACCATGTCACTTGGGCAAAGAGAGCAGACAAAGACAAGAGATATGATGGCGAGGAAGTCATAGTCAGCACGGGAGATGAAGGAGAAGTCAAGGTTTGGACACTAGACGAGGTGGCGGATCCACCGCAGAGAGACGCATGAACATGAATGAACTGACTGATTCGTGTTGCAACTGTAACTACAGTCTTTGACTTCATGCCAAACACTTTCTCGAAAATGTGATGCCAGCAGTCGGCCGCACCTTCATAATGCCCGTGGCGCCTCGCTAAGTAAGCAAAATGCTAATGTAAAAATACACCCATTCATCACCATCATCCCTCATGCTCAAACAACCTAAGCCGCAGTGTGAAGAAAGATCATAATTACATCGTCTTCCTAGGCCTTCCTCTGCCCCTCTTAGGCGCCCCTCTGCCTCGCGTCGGTACCATGGACGGTCTGCCCAAAGCTTTCTTGACCGCCGGTGCACTAGCCGGGACCTCATCCTCGCTATCCGATTCCGACAAAGCAATCTCCTTGCCACGGCGATTGACCGGTGTAAAGCTGGATGCAGGCGCCGTAAGAGTCGTCGTAGTCGTCGTCTTCCCATTGGCCTTGGACTGAGCAGACACAATCTTGATTTTCTTGCCCTTCATGCCTGGCTGCGCGAAGATGGAATTCGTTGACTGGGGCGGACCGTTGCGGACGGGTTCAGGAGATGGCGATGGATCCTTTTGTGTTGGGGGCGAAGTGTAAAAGGGTTGGTCTTCTTCACCATTGGATAGGTCGCCGAGGAAATCGTCGATCACGCCCGCGCCTTCATCATCAGAACCTCCAAAGAGAGCCATCTTTGCGCGGAGATTATCTTGAGCTTCGCGTTCTGCAGTTTCGACGCGCTCTCGTGTTGCTCTAGCTTCGTCCTCCCGCTCTTTTGCTTCAACAGCGGCGGCGGCGGCTTGTTGGGCGAGGAGTATAGTGTCGTTGGAGTGGTCATCTTCCCCATGGATACCATCTTCATCAGACATGTTGCCAGTCACATTTCCGGCGCTGTCGTGGGTCAGGTTCTTCGACGGTCGTCCGATGGGCCGAATTCCTGCCTTCGGCTTTGGTGGCATTGTCTTTCTACGTTCGTTTGCCTCCCGCTTTCGCTCCAATTCCTTGTCGCGACCGGCACGTATGGCTCCATCGCGGAAGTCTGGTGGAAGCTCAGTAGGCAGGTCCTCCTCGCCCTGGTTCTTCCGTGCTAGCCAATTCGAAGCTCTCCCATTAGAGCGACCAGTATACTCGACTTCGTCATCTTCATCATCAAAATCTTCGTCGGAATCGAGCGTGATCTCTTCGAAGCGTCGACTACCACGGGGTCTTCCGGGCTTCGATGGACCTCCTACATCAGAACTCCTCTTCCTACTGCTGTAAGCCTCATCCTCTTGGACGCGAATGCGGAACGTCTTTGCAGCTTTCTCCTTCTCGACGAGGTCCTTAGGCGCGGCACCTCTTGGTAGAACATCAGACTGTAGAATGGAGCCCATTTCACTCGGACCATCTACATCTTCCGGCGTACTTTGGCGGACGATCTGTGGGCGTTCGGGAGTTGGTCGATCCCTTATGCGCTGTAGAAGGCCGGTAGGTAGAGAGAGTCTGATAACCTTCGACTTGTTCTTCATCCTCGCGGCAACCAGGAGGAAGCGATCTTCACGCTTTGCTTCTTCCAGAAGTTTGCGCTGTATCTCTTTCTGATATTGCTTACCAGATATGTTCTTTGGCTGGAGTGGTTGCGCTTCGTCCCTCATCTTCTGTTTCTTGACCTTCTTCTTGCGACGCCTGTTACCATCCTCATCTTCGTCTTCAGGCCCACGTTTCTGGCCCAAGCGCGGAATGTCACCGTTCGCATCAGGGTCTGCGTAGTAAGAGTCGACGCCATCATGTGCCTCGGCGTGATG
Source organism: Parastagonospora nodorum SN15 (assembly GCF_000146915.1). Lineage (NCBI taxonomy): Eukaryota > Fungi > Ascomycota > Dothideomycetes > Pleosporales > Phaeosphaeriaceae > Parastagonospora > Parastagonospora nodorum. Next base: position 1,133,941 of record NW_001884555.1, read on the forward strand.
ACCATTGCCAATGTCATTGAAGCTACCAGTAGTGTCCTCCACTGGAGAATATGCGATGCCATCCCGCGCGTAGGCAAGATCTTCATCAACATAGCGGGGATCCAGGGATGGATCCGCCAGTTTGTCCATTTCCGCTTGTTGCAGGCGGCGCTGCATGGCATTCTGCTTCGAGCCCTCTTCCTCCCGGAGCCAATTAAGATTGGAGACGCTGAAATCTACGAGGCACTCCACAGATCGAGGGTCGGCCACCTTCTTAGTATCATGACCAAGAAGCGTTCCTTTAGGTTCGTAAGGGGTTTGACGTGCATCGCGCCGACAATGGCCAGTGTTACAAACTCTCCTGCAATGCGGACATTTCCAATTGCGATTCTCCATAATGCTCAGAGGCATCATGTCGTGTGCGCGAAACAGAGTTCCATAGCAGTATGACAGGTCGCAACTGGAGCAGAACGCCATCTTCCATTTCGGGTGCTTGTGAAGACAAAAGTGGCATGACTTATGCTTGCTGAGCCACTGCTTCGACTTCTTGTTGGAGACCTTCTTGACTTGGCCGTATTCGTCCACAACAGGTTCCTCGTCGCTAGAATTGCTTTCAGGTTGAGGATTCTTGATGTCCACAAATGGTCGTAAGCGCAGCTGCTCTTGGCATACTTGTGCCAAAGTCTTTTTGCCAAGATATCTTCGCTCCTCCTGGAGCGGCAGCGGCGTTGTCTCTTTCATGTGGCCATCAATGTCGATGATCTGTGCTCTCCATTCCTCGTACTTGTGACTCAGGTCTTTCCATTTCCATTGTTCAACCCATGTGTAACCTGATTGGCATCCACAGCTTCGACCCATGCAATAACAATCCATGCAGACGTCGTAGGGTTCTTCAATCTCGCTGCTGAATAGATTTTTACAGCTTTTGCAGCTTAGGAACCGGTTGAAGATATTGCACCTGCAATAGGCGCAAGTAACGTTACTGTCATATGGAAGGAACTCAGAATGCTCGCGAGATTCGGGTGCAAACATCTCCGACAGCAGCACGGTCTTGTATAGGTCAAAAAGCTTTCTGAAGTCTCTTTGGAGGTGTCGAACTTTGACAGAACGCTGAATAGCTTCTGCGTTCTCCCCGCCCATTTCTACTTGCGCACGTGCAGATTTGATGAGGGTGGAGTACTTCTGGAGGGTGTAGTAAACGATGGCCTTGTTCTTGTATTGCTCGTCTCTGCAAACGACACGAGAATTCGGCAGGGCTTCGTTGATGGCCATTTCCAGCGTTTCCACGGTGGTACGATTCCAGGCGATCTTCATCGTCCGGGTACCGCGGTTCCACACCTGATGCGGGGCGAGTGGTGGTATCAGAATGAAGTCTCCGGGCCGTTGCTCAACCACGTATGTTCGGAACGGTGCTTTCTTCCATGCAATGAGTTGAGCAAAGTGGTTCTCAACTTCGATGTCATGGCCCAACACGGACAGCCAGTACTCGGAGACCACGTGTCTATCCTTCGTCTCGGTCATAAACCATAATGAGGATCCGGGGCGCTCAGGCTTGCCATCTTCACTGATCTGTCCAGAGGCATTCACCATGATGTTCTGACCAAGACTTGCGCACATCTCTCTGTGTGATGGTGTATACGTGCCTTCGTGACCAATGTAGCACATGAGGTTTTCTGCGCGCATTTCTGGGGGTAAACTGCTCATCAGGTCTCCAGCTCGCCCTATCCCGCGGCCTTTGCGACCGCCCGGTTCGTCCAGTGCGCCAGCTCCGCCAACTTCACCAGTGCTATCGTTCAGATAGAACAGTCCCTGGGGAATGTGCTCTTTCAGCTTGTCCTGCCATACCTGTGGGCAATCGATATCCTTGAGATATATACGTTGGCGGGTCTTATCGCGGTAGCGCTCGGGTGCATCGAAGAATTGGTCGGTCAGCTTGGTCATGTGCTTAAGATAGTGCTTGATAGTGAGCGGAATGCTCTCCTTGGTCGTGAGATTGCGTGCATTCTCGACTGCTAGCTGTTAGCTGTGCTGCATCACCAATGCGCTCAGCGACTGTCTGACCTTTGTCGCCGTGGTTGTCGCGCAGCCATGAAGGCGTGAAAGTCCACGGATCCAGCACTTCTTCAAATCCATCTATGATGAGAGGTTTTCCAGCCACGACCACGTGAAGCAGAACCAACTTCTCGAACTGCTCGATGCCGTTATTGGCGATCATCTCATAGGAAATTCGGTCGGCATATTGAAAATTGTCCGCGGTCTCGACGAAGGTGCGCACGTCAAAGTCGGGCGGTATGGGCTCGAACGAAGCCCTGGGGCGCGCGGCCGGCATGGTGTTGGTTGCTTGACACCATTCACGTTTGGTGCGCGCGGGTGGGATCTATGGCTCTGTAGTACTACCACCGCGGCGCAAGTGCGATCGCGCAATTCTACTGTGGGTGCAGCCCAGATAAGGGTCCCGTTCGCAGAGTTACGACGGTAGCAATAGGGCTGAGCGACGGTGGTCGCTACAAGAGCGCCTGTACGAAGTCGGAGACGCAGGCGACGCGACGGAAAGTTAGTGTTGGTGAGCTCACCTGCGGGCAGCTGTACGACATCACGTGTCAACGGGCACTAGCGTGCTTTCCATATTCAACGCTCACCTTCATTACCTTGATCACCTCCAGAACAAAATCATCGCGGCACAATCTTCACCGGCACTCCGCGAAGTTTCTGCCGGTTCTAATTCGGCAATCTGATGCGTCGTTTCCCAGCGCTCAACATGCATTGATCTATTCGCACCCCAAATTCGCTGCTCGCAATTGCGCGAGCTATCAAGCTCTCTGTAAAAGCTCCGAGGGCACGTGTAGCCAGCAGTACTGTCGACTCGCAACGTCATGATGGTCCCTCCAAGAATCCGGCCCTCTCCACTTGTCTTGACAGCCTGTCGATCTCCTTTCTCACAACTATTATTGTCACAATGCATACGATCACGCGGGCAGAGAGCGCAGCCATCGAGTCTATTCACTTCAACATCACAACGGCCAATATTGCGTCACGCGCGATCACTCCAGCTGGTAGTTCGTCCAACTTCGTATCGTCTCCTTGAATCTGTCGCATATCAGCACGCAGGCATAGCAACAACAGCTCACGATGCACTTCCCAGTAACCCTCCAAAATACACGCCGCCTACCTCCGGTATTCTCTCGTATCTACCTCGAAAAGTCGTTCCATATGCTGAATTGATGAGAATCGACAAGCCCACCGGCTCATACTATCTCTTCTTCCCATGTCTCTTCAGCACGTTCATCGCAGCCACAATGGCAACACCCATCGCTGCACCTTCCGCACTTCTCAGTACTGTGGCTCTCTTCTTCACTGGCGCTGTAGTTATGAGGGGTGCCGGATGCACCATCAACGATCTCTGGGATCGAAATCTTGACCCTCATGTGGAACGCACTCGACTCCGTCCAATTGCACGACGCGCCATCAGTCCTCCTCAAGCAATTGTCTTCCTCGGAGGACAGTTATTCACTGGTCTGGCAGTTCTCCTGTCACTCCCATTCGAATGTTTCTGGTATGCGACACCATCACTACTGCTTGTGGCTACATACCCTCTGGCAAAGCGAGTTACCTACTACCCTCAGTTTGTCCTCGGACTCACTTTCTCCTGGGGTGCAATGATGGGGTTCCCTGCCCTTGGAATCGACCTTCTCTTGAATCAGTCCGCTCTGATAGCGGCAAGTTGCCTCTACGCAAGCAATGTGGCATGGACAGTACTATACGACATGATATATGCGCATATGGACATTAAGGACGATGCGAAGGCTGGTATCAAAAGCATTGCTCTTAAGCATGAGAATGAAACTAAGGCTGTCTTGTCAGGCCTTGCCGTTGTGCAGCTTGGACTATTAGCTACTTCCGGTTTCGCTGCTGGCCTCGGCCCTTGTTTCTATTTTGTATCATGCGGAGGTGCAGCGCTCACTTTGGGCACTATGATTCGAAAAGTCAGATTAAAGGATGTCAAGAATTGTTGGTGGTGGTTTGTGAACGGCGCATGGTTCACAGGAGGTGCAATCAGTCTAGGTCTGGCTGGCGAGTATCTTGCACAATTCTTTGGGCAGCACGAAGACAATCAAGTGGATGGTGCGCGTGAAGGACGGCATGTTGCTACCGCGTAGCGGGTTGGCATCTGTGCCCAGGTTTGACGAGTCATGATCATTCGCCCCTCCGGTATATGTTGATGTGTAGTGTGCTCTACATGTACTTCTAGTAATAGTGATCGGTGGAACAAGTAAGCGCTACATCTTCACGGCCAGCCTTGATAACTACATCAATCAGAGCTTTCCTACGAACTGTGGTTCTCTCTGCGCCGGCCGTTCCGCTCGCCTAACCTCACCGGAACGTCGGAGTTGAGAAATCCCCATGCGCCAGTGTAGGTATGTAGAGGCTCAAGAAGTCCCGATAACGCCATCCTCGTAACAAATGTCTACCTGCCTAAGTAAGTAGCCAAGAGACTGCGCCTACACGTCTGCCCAGTTTCGCCCAGACAGTAGGGCGGAGCATTTTCGGCGTGGTTCGAGAGCACCACTTGAATATGATCGGAGTATTCATCTACTGCACGGAAAGAAAGCAGGAGTGGGAACTCCTCATTCAAGCAAGCTGACGAATTTCAATATCTTAACAGACGGTTCAGCGTCAGTTTTGCAAAAGCCGGGATACCGAACCAAGACAAATGATTAGTGAGCGGGGTTCAACCTTGGAGTCCACAAATTCGAACTACCGCCAAGTACACAAGCACCTAGAGGTCTGCTATCTCTGCCATTTCACCGGCCAAGTTACCATTGTAGTAAGCACGTGCCTTGGGCTAGGTTGATGGCCACGATGTCGCGATATGGGTAGCCGCTTGTTGGCCGCGCCAATAACATTGAGCAATGCGACGGCTGGGGGCCGGTAGCAAGCAACGCAACACAAAACAATGACGCACGCCAGTAGAGCCAGTTCAGGCTATGGACGAGTATAAATGCTTCATCGTCCGCCGAAGAAGAACCAGCAGTGCTAATTGCATCGACGGCATATCCTCACTGCCCTGGTCATCGACACGATGGCTCGCTTCCCGTCCATAGTGATACTGTGCTCGGCCCTCACGGGCTTGAGTAGAGCAGCAGCACTCGGCTCCGCCGAAGATTATGCATCCGGCGCTGTTCACGCCCAAATCATGGCGCTCAAGGTGGTATGTCTCCAGTCACAGTCTTCATTCAATTGTCACCTAGGCTAAGATCGTTACAGGCCCAATGGGATGCCGAAATAGCTTCAGGTGCCATGGAGAGCTCGAGATATCCAGAGCTTCATTACACTCCGTGTGAAGATGGCTTTGCAGCGGCAATTCCCGGGGATACCAACAATACCTTTCGTTGCAACAATGTCAGTACAGCCCGCGCCCGGATTACCTAGCTACCGTGCTAAATTCTTTAGGTCGACCTTTACCACTTCCTGCCTCATGCCAAGCTAGGCAGCTCTCAAGGTCAAGGCTCATCTTCATGGGGTTGGACTTCCGCCGATGGGCGCGAGTTCGTCGCCATCGGTCAATTCGATGGTACTGCTTTCGCAGAAATCAGCTCGGAAGGCAAGCTTGTTTATCTCGGAAGACTCCCACCATACGATGCCATCGGTTCGCGCTGGCGAGAGATTCGAGTTCTCCGAGACTACGCTGTCATCGGATCTGAAGCTATCAAACATGGCGTACAGATCTTCGACATGAAAAAGTTGCTTGATCTTGATCCTGAGAACCCAACAAACTTTACCCAAGATGATTTGACAGGTCACTGGGACGAGCTTCCTGTCGGTAGGACGCACAACATTGTTGTGAACGAGGAACTGAACTACGCTATGGCTGTCGGTTCAGTTGGTGGCAACGAAACAATACGGGTGCGCGGTGACCTTCCCTGCCGTGGCGGTATCATCTTCCTCAACATGACTGACCCTTCAAACCCCACATCCCCAGGTTGCGCAGCTGGCGACGGCTACGTGCACGATGCTCAATGTCTCGTCTATCGCGGCCCGGATGAGCGGTATTGGGAAAGAGACATCTGCTATGCGTACAACGAAGACACTCTCACCATCTACGATGTGACCGACAAAGTCGGTAACGTAACCAACATCATCTCCATCACCAGCTTCCCTGGAGCCGAGTACGTCCACCAAGGCGTCGTCAACAACGAAACATGGCAGGAGTACATCTTCCTAGACGACGAGTTCGACGAGCGTGACGCCAAAGTCGGTCCCATGACACAAGGCCTTCCAACAACTCACATCTTCGACATCCGTGATCTGGAGAATCCGTTTTACTCTGGCAACTACGAGGGCCCGAGACGTGCCATCGACCACAACCAATACATCTACGACGGCTACTCTTACCAGTCCAATTATGGAGTTGGTCTTACGGTTCTTGACATACGCTCCATCACCGAGGACCCAACTGGTGGTGGTGTTTGCGAGGCAGGATACTTTGATGTATATCCCGAAGACGACGAGAAAGAGGGCGGCGGCACAGTCGCATTCCTCGGCTCCTGGTCTTCCTACGCTGGCTTCAAATCCGGCTTCATTTTCGTGCACACCATCGAGCGCGGCTCATTCGTCGTCAAGATGACATCCAAGGAGTGCGCTAAGCCTGCTGTGTGCAAATCGGATTCCTGCTTGACCGCGATGCGCGCAAGCTCGATTGCTGGAAGACTGGAGGCTAGTCAAGACTTCTGCTCTGACTTCTTGGTCAGGAAGAATGATGATGTTGGCTTGGTGCCGGACTATGCGAGAACAGGTTGTGCGGTGGGTAATGCGACGCAGGAAGTGGTTGCGAGAGTTAGCAGCGCGTGTGCCTGTGTGCCAACGAGCGCGGTACCAGAGCTGCCCAGGACAACGAGCCGGCCGCCTGTACCTACCGTCCTACCTCCAAAGAGAGTCTGAGGTGGTACAGATGAGGTTGGCTATTGGAACTCGGCAGCCATTTTGATGCAATATAGTAAGAAATATCCAGTACATCGAATGCCATCAAGATTATGTATAGTTTACACGCCGTACTTGTTCCGCCAAAAGTAATGCAGATAATCGGACACTGTTCTTCGGTGTTATGATGTTCATGAGACATTCGGCATTTTAGCGATCATGAAGCTACGTGAAGGGCCCTGAAAGCCGGAGCTTCGGAGCGTCGAGATCGGTACCTAGTGCTCCTTCTTCGTCAACATCTGCAAGTTTCGGGCCGCACGCGTTTACAGAACGACTGAGATTGCGGCTCAAAATCCGTCGCTACGTAACCGCATCAGGCCACCAGTCTTATCTAGGCAAGGCTCTACCCCATCCAAACGTAGCCGGATAGCTCGGATCTTTCTGTAGCGGAAAGAACAGTCACGAGACCATCCGCCTAGCAAACGATGTCATACGTGCAGCCAGCTTTGTGGACGTGCACTTGCGTCCTGTTCCTAACAGTCGTTCGGATTGGATGTGGCTCAGGTGGCTAGTGACCGGTGGCCGTGCACAGACTGCCGTATAGCCGTTTGAGGCGTAAGGCTGACATGAAAGTCTAGGCTTCGATTATCAGCTGCTCGTATTACTGGACCGCGATGCATTCTAATCCGGGGAGCATCGGATGTATAGGTTTGTGGTTGGCTAGTAAGTGCCTTGTGGGTGAGGAATAGTGGGCATGGATGCGTTTACTACCGACCCACTTAAGAAGCTTGGGAACGGGAATAATGTCTTGTCAGTCAGCCTGTAGAGATATGTGTGCTTGGCGAGGATGAGGGAGTGGGCATATATACTTCGTTGATGCCCCAGGTAAGAACACATCACAAGATATTGAGGCCATCAAACCTTTTACACATGTTGCAGCTCCTGATTTACTAAGCAAGAACCAATCCTCAACATCAAAACACCACAACCGCCCAACAACAAAAACATACCAGCGAGGTCATCGTCTCTTAAACTACATTGCCGATGACAGACCACTACACCAACACCATCAACGCCCGAGACTTGACCACAAGACTCACCCAAGTCTCCCACGACACCCAAACCTCCAATGGCACCACTGGACGTTCCTCCACCATGTCAAGCGGAGCCCGAAGATCCCGAGCCTCCTCCTTCGAGCTACCCAAGTTCTCCAAGTCGTCCACAATGTCAACAATGTCGAGCTCGGGGTCGGACTTTATCACGCCCGCAGTACCCAGGACCAAGACGAGCAGAGAGAGTGCGGAAGTTGGCATCGGAGAGTTCAGCAAGCCGAGGGTCAATGAAAGGAGCCGGCGCGATAGTGCTAAGATCGAAGGGAATGATGATTTCAGGTACTATGGGAGACATGCGAATCAGTGGCTGTTCAATGACTTTAGTGTTACTGAATCGATTAAGAAGGGGTGGGGGAAGGTGTTTGGGAAGGAAAACGAGGGAGATTGGTATGAGAAGAGGAACTAAAGATGCAACGAGTGAGTGCATAAGTTTGGGAAGGAGCGATCGATATGCGAAGCCCTGTGGAAAGGGGGGCGTGAGAGCGCGAGATTGGAATTTGTGTTGTCCACAAGTAAATAGTGTCCACAGCACGAATTTAAAACAGGATACTTGCAATCAGATTCCCGTACTTCTGAGACATCTACTTAAAATACATTGGGTATGTGGAGTGCAACATTAAGTCTTCGGTGTTTGAAGATCGAGTGACGTCATTCCACGCTACCCAAGTTTCACACAGCTCTCTCGTTGCTTCAACCTCTCAAAACCATGCCCAAGAACATACGAGCCATAGAGGTACCAATATGTTGAAGTGTTTCGTGACTTCATCGCAGGTGCTCGTGGCTGATATACTCCTCGCCCCTAGTTAGCACTTTTCCGGAATCATGGCTTCTGTCAGACGAGAGTCCGCCATGACCTCGCCAGGCATTCTTCAAAAAGGTAACAACTAACAATGAACATCGACCAGCATGTGCAGGATAGTATGTAACTTATAGACTGCAAAGCAGCCTTACAGCTACCAGCTTACCTCAGCCTGAGACCACGACGCATGCACTGCCCCGCAATGCTGATATTTGTACCTCAGGGCTTTGTAAGCTAAAACCACTTCAACTTTGGCTCCCACAAATCCTTTCGCTGTGTTTGCTAACGCTGTTCGGTCGACGAAAGAGACCACGGATCATCAGATGTTTGTCTTTTGAGACATGACATACAATCACTGCGCCCACAAGGACACGAGGGTCTTCGACAGCACGATATGCTGTGTATCTTGTGGGGAAATCCGAGACTTCGTCCCTGAGAAGACGTCCATTGGGGCCTATGATGCGAAGGACAGCCACGAAGAAGAAGCTGACAAAAGAAAGTATGATTACGGAAGTCTGGGCAGAGAGGAATTCCGGCTCCTAGTTCTCCAGCCAGGACAAGGATACGACGAAATATGTTGCCGAATAGTCATAGCATCGCTAGTCAACCCGCCCACATACACTGCAGTGTCCTACACATGGGCGACAGAAGACGGAGACATTAGCGAATCAGATGAGATACATGCAAGCAAGGAAGACACTGACCAAGGCTGGAAGATCATCAAAGTGACATCGAATTGTGCAAACGCTCTGCGACAAGTACGAGACTCTCGTGACGATGTCAACGTTTGGATCGACTCTATTTGCATCAATCAAACCTGTATCAGTGAGCGCAACGATCAAGTTAGCATGATGGGCAGTATCTACAAAAAAGCTCTATGCGTGGATGTGTGCATAAATGTGCCTGGACAGGACTTTCGAGATATAATGGGACCGCTCGGAGTGTGGAGTTCTGTAGAGAAGTATTCTATGGGACTCGACAAGGTTGGTTTTGAAGGTCATCCTATGACGAAAAGACTGAGGACATTTTTCAACCTACGATATTTCAGCCGAGTTTGGGTGAGTAGTCCCATCGTCCACATTGTTTCAAGAAGTGCTAACCGACCCGTGTATCATGTAGGTGATACAAGAGGTGATGCTTGCGAAGGTCGCGAACTTGCATGTGAACAAAGACGTCATTCCATTCCCAAGTTACACAATCGAATTGATTCAGGCGCTTTGTTCGAAGCACAGAGCGAACATATCACGAATTTCTCAATGGGCCTCATTTTTGAAACAACGACCAAGTCTAGTTTTGTACTTGAGTATCTCCATGGATTGTTTCGCGTCCGACCCCAGAGACCAAGTTTTTGCGATTCTGGGCCTCCTTAAGCCTCGTATACGGGCCTTGTTTACTGTCGACTATACGCTCAACCTAGACGTTGTTTTGAGACAGGCTGTGGTAGCATGTATAGTAGAATGTGGGGATCTAGGTGTTCTTTCTTTCGCAGGCCTTAAAGAGGGCGCCGATATCTCTCGGTCTCCAAGCTTTGGCAAAAGTCAATTCAGAGAATACATCGCTCAGGAAGTTTGTAGAGCCAGCCATGCGACTTCAACCACACACCTGCGGCAAGGGACATATCAGCACATATCACCTTTCGGATCCATAGCCTTGAAGGCTAGCTCCCACCGGTACCAAATGTCTACTCATGATGGAGGAGGCAGCAGTGGTGAGGGTGACATCGCAATTGGCAGTGGTTTTCGATCACCAGAAAGAAGCACGGAATTAACCGATTGCTTGCAACTGCCCGCAAGTAATGTTGTTAAGATCTCGAGAACACCTGGCCCGCCAGAGCAAATTCTCCCAAGACTAGAGGTTTGGGCGGAATTTTTGTGCTTCTGTTCGGAGGCGTCCTCTGACAAAACTGCTGAGCTTCTGCCACTCTTTGAAGCCAACAAAAAGCCAATTCGTACATCACGAATATCCTGGTTAGTTAACACATCGCTTTATCACGGTGGAGACTTCCTCGACTCCACCGTGGAAGACTTGGAGAACATGGAAGAGGGAATTGAGGCAGGGAAGAATCACATCATAGCCGATGACCCTTACATTTTCCGCGCAAGGGCTCACGTTGGCTTCACTGCTAGCAGCTGTGTATCCGGAGATTCAATCTTCCTCGTAAAAGGAGCAACTCAACCGCTCTTACTACGAGAGATCAGCCACGATGTCTACAGAATTGTTGGTCCATGTAACATATGGAGTCCGAACAAAAGTCCCGAGCTTTGGAAGTTTTGTGAGGTCGACGCTCTACAATCGATGGGAGGACGGCACATCGAGATATATTGATCTAACAATCGGAAGTAGTACGGCATCTAGGTATGTAGAACGAAGCCATGCAACTACAGCGATCTCGGACCCTGGCATTTAAGCTGGCTGTACTGAAGGCAACAATACGATGCAGCCTCGTCTACATGCATCAGCTCCGCAATAGGCATAGATTGCAGCTCCCCGCACCCGGTTCTCCGCTTACTCCCCGAGACACTCCACATATGATCTCTACCAACGCGCGCAAACGATCCCATATGGATGGTGCTATATTTCTGCACTATACACAATGTCTTCTAAACGATGTGCACACAAAGATGTGAGAGTGTTCGGCGACACCATTTGCTGCCTTTCCTGTGGGCTGGTACGCGATATGGGCCCAGAAAAGACAAAATCTGAACATGAAGCCACTGTTTTCATCGACCAAACAGGACCGAAAATGGAACCCTATACCTACCAAAGCCTTGCTCAAGATCGTGATGAGATTCGACTTCTCAAATTACTTCCCGGCAATCCAATATATCTAGAATCAAAGCACTTGTTCGAAGAGCTAGGGCAATATCCTATTCTCCTTTGTCAGTTGATAACAGTCGAGTTTGGTAAAGCGCCTCCTTATGTTGCGCTGTCCTATACCTGGGCAAACGAAGGCGGTGACGCAGATCTCACACGATACATAATCATACGTTCGGAAGAAGAGACAAGAAATGGCGGTCTCCTGCATACCACGGATATCAACGAGGTCGTGCATATCACCATGAATTGCGAAGCTGCACTTAGACAGATCAGGAATGCATCTAATACCGAGTTTGTATGGATCGACGCTATTTGCATCGATCAAAACCGGATCTCGGAGCGCAACTATCAAGTCAGCATAATGGACCGCATTTACACCAGAGCTGAAAGTGTGGAAGTCTGTATACAGAGTCATGCGGGATTTCACCTCGTCTTGGATTTACTTGAGGGAGAGGATTCCGGAATCCTGACTTCAATGAGCCACAACGGCCACGGTTCCCTGGACATCGACAGTTTGCCGGAGCTAATACAACTCGATGAATTCCTCAAGCTTAGATATTTCAGCCGAGTGTGGGTAAGGCCATCCGCTCCATGAGCTAAGAAGAAGGCTGACAAATATCTGCTACAACTAGGTCTTGCAAGAGGTGGCACTGGCCAGACACGCTATCCTACGCGTGAACGATCGCGGCATTGCATTTCCAGAAAAAGCGTTCAAACAACTGGCCAGGTTGTATGCGACGTAGCCCAGACCCAAACACCGTCTTTCCCAATGGGCAAGCCTGTTGGAGAGAGACGCTAGCATAATATCGTGCCTGCATGCGTCCATGAACAGCTCAGCATCCGATCCGAGGGACAAGGTTTTCGCCATAACTGGCCTTCTTACGCCTCATATACGTGCCATGATCTCGATAGATTACATGTCAACTATCGATGAAGTCTTTACACAGGCCGTACTTTCATGCATAGTAGACTGTCAAGATCTCGAGATACTTTGCTACGCCAGTCTCCCTGCAAGTGCAGATCACACTAAGACCCCGATATTTACAGTACACGATTTTTGGCATTTTCTTGCTCACAGAGTTGGTGAAATAAGAGTCGATCGAGATCCACACTTTATCGTGGAACGATCTGAAGGGTTGATTCCGACCAGCCAGATTCTTCCACGCCTAACGGTCCGCGCACACTTCTTGGATGCGTGTCTTGAATCCATCAGTGATGGAACTGTGGATCACATCACGGGCTGGAATTTCGACGGAGACTCTTCGTCATTGTCAACAGCTATTCACTCGATGTGGGGAAAGTTTGTGGTAGCTTCCCAGGGCCTCACTGAGGTGCGCGACTTCGTCTCGTTACGCAAAAATATTCGTAATATAAAGGATCACCACTCGCCACATGACTGGTCGAGCTTTCGCACACAGTATAGCATAGGCTTTGCGAGTGGCCATTGCTTGCCTGGCGATGTTATCGCTACTGTAGACGGGGTATCGCGGCCTCTCCTTCTACGTATGGTCGACACAGGTTGCTACCGGTTAGTAGGCACATGTGTTCTCTGGGCCACGAGAAAGTTTGCAGACTCAGAGCAAGTCGATCCCTCACAAGCCTGGGTAAGCGACGATATTGCTATGGCCAATAGACAGGCTTCGGATCAACATGTGGAAGTCGTTGTGTATTGAGAGTAGTTTCGAACTGTCACTCAAGCATCAGTTATCTCCAAAACTTGCACATGGAATGAATATAAATTATCTATTTGCTGTAAGAAGGGTGTCGCTCACCCAAGTAACGCCTTCATATTATGCACCGTTCTATCTGTAATCCCAAGCTCACGCTCCCCGCAAAGTCTTCCATTACTTCTTCTTTTGAGTGTACTTGACAGTAAACTTATTAGCACCGTTGATAGTAGTATCAGTGTACACAGTGTTGCCTTGCTTGATATTGTATAACAAAGCGCGACCAAGCTCCTCTGTGCCACCAGTGCTAAGCGTAGCACAAGTGTCAGTGAACGCAACAGTGCCAAAGTTACTCATCGGAAGCACTATGTCGTCGACATCAAAGTCCTCCACGATCCACTCGGCGTTGAGACGGCAAAGGACAGAGCCCTTGGGCGCACTGAGAGTTTGGCTAACATGCTTGCCGGTGCTGATGTTGGTGATCTTCACCTTGCCCTTGGTCGTCGAGATAGCCGTGATGTCGACTTGGATTACGTTGCCTGCGCTAACGGCGAAGTCGGTGAAGGTGTAGGACTGGTCGGGGTACCACTCGTACCAGGCATCGTAGGAAACTTCGCCAGAATCGGCCACGGCGATATCGACACCGGCCTGGAGGAGACCGGTCTCACAAGTGTCACCGTCAATGCCGACCCAGGCTGAGGAATACTCAGTACCGTTGGAGCCGACGTGCTTGGGCAAGGGAACGGTAAAGCGGCCAGTGACGGCTTTGAAGTAGCCCTGGGAAGGGGACTGGAGAGAAGCGCCGGACCAGGTGGTGCTGTATTCGACTTTGTGTCCGGTGTTGCCTCCGGTGGACTCGAGAGAAACACTGGTTCCAAGTTTTTCGGCAGGATGGCTCTTGCGATGACGACTGCCATTTGCACGAGGGCTGACACGGTCTCCGAGCGAAGACGGACGAGCAAGCACTGAGCCGGCAAGGGATGCTGTGATAAGAGCGGCAGAGAACTTCATGTTGGCTAATCGGAGAGAGTTGATGTTCTTGGCGAAATAAAAAGAACTTGCTGTTGAATGTTGTCCGTCTTCTGAGTTTGCTGGCTATGTTGCTGCTGTGTCGATCGTTACACAGCGGATCTCGCTGACCTTATATATCCCACGTCGAGTGTACCTCAAATGCAAGCTTGTATGCTTCTAGAACAATGGTCGGGTAGCGACAACAAAACGGTCAATGCTAGCTCCCTGACATCTGGTAAATCACCGCATGTTCGGCGATTATTAACGCGACTTGGAGCTCAATTGCGACAGGTGTACAGGCATCGGAGAACTGTCCGCGCCGCTAATAGCACATATATGTACGAAGGCATCTCGTGTCCAGCATCTCCACAGTTGGTATAGCCGGGACCGGTCCGCATCCTGCAGGTAGTGAATGATTCTAGCCAGGAGTACTCGATGTCAGCGAATAAGATGGTATGTTTTTCGAGCCCGACGCCCCTTTTTTCCGTATAGAAAAGATTGCCTGGAAAGAGCCGCAAAGCACAGGGCAGATCTTATTTCGACGCTGAGGTACGCCGCTACTGCATTAACGTCGATGCACCGCCACGTTATGGTCCGAATTTCTGCCCATGTGTATAGTCCCAAGGAAGAACACAGTCACCTTTGTCGAGCGATCTATGCCACACAATGATGATTGAACACCATAGATGGATGGCTCACGTAAGAGTGATAAAATATGCGGTGAAGACTTTGGAACGCTGCGCTCCTGCTCGCCCAAGCATCCTGTCCGAATCAATTTTCCTACGGTGGAAGCTGGGTATTGCTTGCAATCCTCTTTCGTTTACTGTGGTAAAATTGCAAGGGCAAGGATACCGGTGCAAAACTCAACCACCCGGGAGAAGCTCCGGTGGGACAACTAGGGCTTGGTCAATGCGTTTCAACCTCTACA
This sequence comes from Parastagonospora nodorum SN15, assembly GCF_000146915.1. Lineage (NCBI taxonomy): Eukaryota > Fungi > Ascomycota > Dothideomycetes > Pleosporales > Phaeosphaeriaceae > Parastagonospora > Parastagonospora nodorum. The sequence continues at coordinate 1,149,172 of NW_001884555.1, forward strand.
GCAGGGCTGAAGTTGAAGTGATTATTTCTTGACTTTACACCAAAGAGTAGAAGCGAATTAGGTTCACAATCACACTCCCTCTAGAAGTAATTATACGGTTGCATTGCGCCGGCGTTGTGGTTGTAAGTATGCGAGCTGTCACATCAGTGCTTCTCTCGTAGGTACTCGTATCAACGGGGTAGGCGTGGCTTTCCTAGTGCGAAACAGGAAGTTCGTGATGCCTGACGCTATTTTGGCTTGATGACGATGGTAGGAGCACATAAGGTCCCTTTGATGCAGAAATTTAGGACTGCCAAGATAGCTTGTATAAGCTTGTGCGGTCCATCCTCGTTGCTTGAATCGGCGACATGCAAGCCATGATCAAGGATCACGCCACCGCCTGGTCCAAATATATCCCGAGGACTTGTCCAGGCTCGCTGAAAATAGCAATAGAAGGGTCTATTCGCCAAAATACTTGCGGCCCTTCTTCTTATGACGGGAGAGAATTCGTGGCTGTCGGACAATTTCTATTGCGAACAACCTCTCTCCTACCTCGGAAAATCGGTCTGGTCCTTCGTCACGGAATGACAAGATGTTCTGTATGACGCTGGCTTCTCAACATGTTTCGATCACCTCGCACTGATCTTCACGGAGATGCATACGAAATAACATAACCGCCATATTCTTCATGGCTCATACTCCACCCGTCGACGCGGTGTCTGCGATAGTGGGGACACAACAACTTTTCATCCTGCGAGCAACGGACAAAAGCGTATATACGACAGGGGACAAATGCTACTTGTGAGCTGCGTTCAATCTCGATTGCTAGAACCTGGCAGCATCAAGAGTATGCGTATACACCCATCTTCGGATCCTTCACTGAGCAGACACGCATGCCTGAGATGTACCAAGACACCGACCGAATGTCAGAACAAAAAGATGGTATTCCAGAACGAAAGCAACGAGTTGGTGGTATCATTCGCGAAGCGCCATCGCTATGTCAAGTCATAAAGAGGAAGCAGCATCATCATCAATCTTCCCAAAACGCCAAAAAAGCACATGCCTCCTCTTATCCAAGTCTGCTCTCCTTACATCAGCATGCTCTTCCTGCGGCTCGCCGCCCTCTCTGCCCTAAGTGCAGTAGTTTCCCTGATCTTTCGTTCTTCTTCTACTGCATCAACTTTGGCCTTGATATCGATACTGCTATTACTAGGCGGCAGTCCAGGCTTCTTGTCTTTTACACCAACGTGTCTCGATGATGTACTCTTGCCCAAACTAGTCGTGCTTGAGCTCTTTACATTTCCACTTCCGGTGCGCTTATGCAGGGAAGGAAGTGCACCTTCAGGGCGCTCGGTTTTGTGCTCTTCGGATAGCGAGGATGTTGGGACGGAGGAGTGGCGACGTGCGTTCCGAGCCGCTTTTGCGAGTTCGTTGATGCGGGCGCGTGGGTTGGCAGCAATCTCGGCGGGTGAGGACTCCGTGAAGTCGAAAATGGCGAGATTATCCTTGGCTCCTTCTTCTTGCCTGATAATCGGATCTTTCGTTATTGGCTTACTCTGCGTCTTCTGCCAAGAGGAATCGGACGCCGGGTTCAATGTGGGCGCTGAAGGAGCTTGTTTCCGTTTAGCGGTACTGGTCTCGTCTATGAGCGCCGAAATCGCCTTCGAAGCTGAGGACGCTTGGACTTCGATCGAATCTGACGAAGATGGGCTTTTGCCTTCTTGGCCGGTTTCTCGGCGATCCAGCTTCTGCCTCAGAGGACTTCCAGTCTCGGCCTCCTCTTCTCCAACACGACCAGCGATAGCTGATACTGGCTTCCATCCCAACTCATCGGCTGACTCGCGCTTGGCGGTCGGTTTACTCGTTGTCGACGGTGCTGTCTGTGGCTCCACGCTCGTTCTCCTCTCGACGATCGCGTCTACAAGCTTAGCATCCGGTCGTCGCATCTTGGTGTGTAGGCTTGGCTCTTTGTAGCTGACCTGCGGACGCGCCCTTCGCCCTGGCCTGCCTGCGCCAATCTGGTCCGCCGCGCTCAGATCACCGGGTGGTGGCGTGTCCTTGCTTTCTGGTCGCGATGTGGACGGTTCGGTTGTTGGAGGAGAGAATATAGTCTCCACGGCAGGTGTCTTCGGCGGTAATGCGTCGAGGGTGATTTCGGCAGTCATGACAGGCTCGGGCATTGGAAGCAATGGTATCTCGGGTGGCGTAATGGTGCGATTGATGTTGAGGCGTGGGCGACTAACCCGAGCTTTTGGTGGAGGTAGGGCCGGCTTCTCGGGTTTATCCTGTACAGATTGGCGTTGCTTCTTCGGTGAGACCATAGGATCCGTGTTGACAGGTTCTATAGACTGTTAGCATACGTCTACTGCGATCAAACAACGCGACTCACTGCTTCCAAGGACTGGCCTCTCCGGAGAGGAAGGTCCAGAATCCTCGTTAGACGCCTCAGTCTCGGATGTAGGAGCGTTTCGGCGGCTGAACCTAAAGGCCTCCGACTTGGACTGGCTCTTGTCCTCGTCTTCCTGTACACTAAACTTCCGCTTCGCGCCAGCCTTGACAGCCCTCGTTGCGCCATCCTCTGTGTTCTCGGGTGGTGACTCGAAAACCGATACGCGTCGAATGTTCAACTTCGGCCCGCTCTCCCTTCGCTTCTTACGCGTTTCTAGGTTTACTGAAAGCGCTGGTTCTCCGTCCTCGTTGTCCCCTTCGGGCTGCGCTGCATCTGCTTGCTCAGGGTTGTAGGAGATTGGTCCCTCGTCGTCAAATCGCGACACTGGAGGTGGCCCAATATCTGGTGACTGGCTGTCGGGATCTTCCAAAACTTCTCGCAGTTCATCCGCACTAAATTATGTTAGCATATCCATAACTTCAACTTTCTGTTATCTCCAAGACTCGCCCTCCTTCAGACCAGGTAAGATCAACGTACCCCATAGTTCGCCTGGGATAGTGCTTGTCCTCTGTGATGGTAGGCATCATAGCATTCTCCACTTCTTGCAATCCCAGTCCACTGCGCCATTGCTTTTCGTCCGGATTTCGTCGCGTCGCAAGCTGTGTCCTGCAATGAGGTTTTCGGTCCGCCTTCTTCAATTGCCCCAACTCTGCGACCAAGCCCCCAAGCTCTGCCATCTTAGCTTCCAACTTGGACTTGACGGCATCGATATTTTCAAACGACGGGCGCAATGGCTGGGATTCGAGTGTGTTTTGAAGTTGTAGAACCTGTTCGCGTAGGGAGAGATTCTCAGCGAGGAGGCGCGAGCAGTCATTTTCGAGACTGCGGATGCGGATAGACTGCTGCGAATTGGTTCTGAGCCGAGTTAGCCCAGCCGTCTCGACACACATTAGCAGTATACACCTACTTTGCCAGCTCGCGATTTTGTCTCAGAAATCTTCTTTTCACTGCGTGTTTCGTCAGCTCATGCCATCCCTCCCGTCATCAAGTGTCCTCACCAGCATCAATCGTCTCCGCCGAAGGCTGCGGTGCTATCGGCGGCTCGTTCAGACGCGCCATATGCGCAATATAGGTATGTCGAGATTAAGTATGATGGTAGTGGTATGAGACGCGTGAGTCGCAGCGTTGCTAACGTTTATCTCGATCGTTGTTTCCGTGTCGTTATCGTCATAATCGAGAAGGTTTGGGGCGTTGTTTACCTTAGCAACAACGCTAGTGCTCGGCAAAATAATGACAGGGTTGATGCGCAGACACGTGAGTGGGGCAGAGCGCGTTCGGAACATCACGACAGCGATATCAATAACAGCGAAAACCTGTGGGACAAGAAAATCAATTTGTGGAGGAACAACATGTCGAACTACGCGCGTCCGCTGCCGTCGCATCTCCGTAACCAGTCGCTGGGCGGATCACAGCAACATTCACCAGTCCTACTTGCGCGCATTGCAGAGAAGAAGGCTGAACTCGCGAACCTCAAAGACTTAGAGGCACTCAGCGGAGGGCTGGCAGATCAGATGCAACTGCTCGCTGATAAGCTCTCGACACTTTCAGACGGCACGGAAGGTACGCAAAATCTATCCAAGATGTTTATCGAGGATCAATCTGCTCTTCATGTATACTGACGTGTCTTCCTTCTAGCGGTCGCAGCCGTCCTATCAAACTGGCACAATGTCCTCCGCGCTATCAACATGGCGTCCAGTAAGTCTTGGATCATTTTGAAATTTCATGTCATCTGACGATGCAAAGCAAAATTACCAAAGCCGAAGGAAGAGGAAGACGCAGACGCGAAGCCGGACGCAGACCCTCCACTGCCCCAGACTCTTGTCCGCATTCCCACGCAGCACGCTCCTGCAGTGATTGAGCAGGCTAATGCAGGTGCTGCACCGGAATGAGTGGCCGTGGGGATTGAAATATATGCCGCAAAACTTGTGTCGCTGTAGCATTGGATGAGACATGTACTCGGCGATAGGTCGCGTATGCTCACTCACCATCCGATTCGCGGAAAGACGATTCGACGAAAAGGAATTATCATGTAGCAGTATCAGCAAACAAGACATGTAAATCAGCCCGACGGGTGGGGACGCAGCAGTGGGTGGAAGGTCCTGCTGCAAGCGGCATGCATGTGCCGGCGTCAGGTTAGAGTGAACATCACACTTCCAAGTGGGAAGATGGGGTTGACATTGTATAATGCTTCTAGAGCAGATAGCAGTGTTATGCTACGTTAATGAAGCTACAATCGGCATATGCGATGTTTCGTCGGTGAACGATCCTACTCCAATTGAAATGCCCGATGACAGAAGATCGTGATGCACCTAGGTAATGCGACTCTTCGTAGTAAACGGTCAATCGCAAAATCCGCTATGCTAGCAAACGTAATCTAGTCTCGTACTGAAAGAGACTCCTGAAACTCCCTGTTGAAACTGACCAGGCGCACCAAAGGTTTTGTATTCGTTAAATTCGTAGAAGCAATACGAGAGCATGGCTTCATGATATGCCCCACGTTCGGTGCACCCGGCATCTATTTTTTGACCTTGGGCATCTTCTCGTAGGCATTGGGGCTAGGCTTTCGTCGTTGACGGCGCTTCTGTGGCTTGCCCGAGCCTTCGCCGTGATTATGACCGTGTTCACAATCTCCATGGTCATGCTTGTGCGCACGCCCTCGATGACCACCAGCCCCACTGCTAGGTCTAGCTGTACTGTTATCAACCTCGGAGTCTGAATCTGAATCAGAGGAAGAGCCAGAGGATTCGTCGTCCGAAGATTCGTCAGCAGCGCGGGGCTTGTGGTAGATACAGCAAACTATGAGCAATGTCAGTGGAGGCTACAGTGGAACGTGGTACGTGATCGTTACCTTTGGAAGACTTCTTGCCCATGCCCTCGTTATCGACAACGTCCTCTGCCCACTGGATGCGTCTCCGCTCAGTCGGTTCCGCTCGTAGACGGAGCACTCCCGAAGGCGCTGACAGTCGCAAGACAGGCTGAGGGCGAACCTCCATAGTTCTGCTGCCGCCTTGCGACGTAGGCGTCACTGTACGAGTCGTTGCGCCTTGCGAAGACATAGGAGTTGAGTTCGACATAGCGTGTGTGCGAGATATTCAGAGTGTTGGAGTATCGAATCGGACCCTTGAAGTACTTGCGCGACAGAGTGTGGGGCGATTTATGCGCAGGGACCAGAGGGATGAATGAATCGTAGGAGCCACTCAGGCTGGTTGATTATTGCGCGGTTTCGTTTTTCCGTCAGTCTTGTGAGGTAGAAAGGAGGGCAGGCAGCAGATTTGCTAAGGGCAATGGTCGCGTGTATGTAGGTATCTGTTGGTTGCTGGTGATTTGTCGACGAGAAGAAGGGGACCCGTGCGTCATAGCGATCGCGCCTTCCTCGGCTCGACTTCCCCAGTCTCAAAAACACCAGCCGGCATACGTTACGCTATACCCCACGATAGCACGCACTACCGTCTTTGGCTGCGCATATACTGATGGAGCGGCTGTCCATCATGTGGCCGTACTACTGCACGTCGACACACTGCATGGCGGACGATATCTCGAGGCACAGCTCTCCCGTGGACGAAATTTAGCAGAATGCTAATTCGGAACGTATATTGCGACAGCTTGTAGATATACCCGCCATGCCAAAGTGCGAGGATGCTCAAGATTTGAATCAACATAAACTCGTCGACATCTATCAACAGCTTACCGATGCCATACAACATTCGAGCCTCGACAGTGTGTATAGCTCCAGTCAGTGCCGAGGCCGAACGGTGGTCGTTCTCAATCCAACCAGTTCTGTTTGTAAGAAAACTGTCAAAAATTGAATGTGTCCACGCTACCTGTATCTGACAGCCCAGTACCAATATTGCGAACCGAGGAACAGCAATGGACGCCAGAGGTCAACCCTTCGTTGAGAACCACGGTAGATCCTCACTGAGAACCATAGCATTCTCAGTCAAAGCTGCGGAAGTGTTGAACGCAACTCTATTTATTCACATCAGATTCTTCTCCCGATAGAGTGTATGGAATACCTGCTATACCAATCGCACTAGCAAGACACACTCTTCTGAGCAATCATGTTTCTCGTCACTAGCAATGGCCAGCACCTCTTGTCTTCCTTTCTTCTTCAACTTGCCTCTCGAGATCCAGGAAATGATCTACAAAGAAGCTTTTCCATCACGGATGATCACGAACGGTTATCGATGGGGATGTACTATTGATTACCCCGAATTCGCACTCACTGCATACAAGTGGAATATCAATGCAGAAAAGACCAGTCGTGATCTAGTCCACTAGAAAATTCCTCGGTGGACCGCTCCTTATCGCCAATTTCTCATCGAAGCAATCCAGGCGTTTGCTAGAAACAAGGTCTTCGAAATGAATTGTCGCATAGATGACATCAGTGAAGACGAGGAAGAAGAAGAGGAAGAGGCAAAACAACACGGAGAAAAAAAAAGGTGCAGAAGAAAAGATGGATCTGCGTTTGATACTGATCCAAACAGTCGGCAGCATCAAGGTTGCATACAATGCGAACAGAAGTCCAAGTTCTCCAGATCCTGACCTCTTGCAGCTTTCTGCCGAGGATGCAGAAGCATTTTTTGCGTTCATAGTCCTCCGCAAGGGTAGCTTGCCTCTAGATCTAATGCTCGAGTGGAAATACGGCGTGCATGCACACTCCTCTTCCAACATTCCAAGCTTCGTGTCAACAGTCTTGCAGGACTGGCAGGACAGCTTTGGAAGAGTCACTATCACCACCACAATCTCGGACGATCGTGACGGACCGATGGGCCAAGTACAGGAGCAGGGCAAGCAGAACGACGAGGATACGCAACACCCAGTCCAGGCCACTCCAATCATCAGTATAAGAAACCGACTCCGCCGGGAAGCAGAGCAATGTGCACGGCAACTTATACGCAGCAATGATTGCGGGATGCCGAGGGTTCAGCTTAGCGTTGGAAAGCAGTTTGCCCACTGGATGGAAATCAGAATGTACTTTCAGACGGTGGAGACAGTCGATTCGGAGATGGGGAGGGCAACACCACTTGCAGGGCTCGACGAAAGATATCAACCCGATGTCTAGACTTGATGTTGTTTTGGTCTATGGGTTTCATGCGATGGTGTTCTTTCTTTTCGTTTTTTTGCCATGCACTTTATTTCTTATGCTCGGAGTCATGTCGCACAAGGTTTGCCATTTAGTACATAGAAACACAAGTCAACATTACATCATGCACAGCACTTTGACTCGATGGTTATATCTTATCAAACCCCATCTTTTGGTGGTCTAGACGGCTAATTTGCGCTTTTGATGAAGGGAGCGACCAGGTTATCCTGGGCAGGACCCAGAGGCGAGATTTCGTGATCCATCCGGGGCGCCGAGGACATGTGCATTAACAAGGCCGCCTTATCGCCGTAGCTCGCTTCGACGCTGAAGATAGTGCAACGCGCTCCACGTCGACGGTGCTACACAAGACCACGCCCAGGTACAACGACAGAGACCGGGTGATTGGGCGCGCTCAGCGATGGAGGCATCTAGCGCCAGGGGAAAGGGGAAAGCTTACATCGGTCGCTTTTCGCAGCAGCTGCACAATTTCCATAGATGAAGACGCCTTATCCAAGACGGACGAAGCTAATATAAGAAAGCGCTGGCGTGATGAGATGCTTGGCCTACGGTCCCGCGGTGCACGCTGCAGTGTGTTCGGGAATCTCTGAAAGAAGCGCGAGGCTCCGCTTCATGACGTGCACAAATCAACAACGAGACTGCGGTCTGTGGGTACGGGAAATGAAGGCGGCGGGCCGCAGCATCTCGACCAAAGCAAGCCCCCTCTGCTAGAAAAGGAGAGGGGAGGCTTCTGCTCGGCGGGATGGCCTGAAGATTCAATGCCGGACGAACCGCTTCGGAGAACAGAAGCTGAGCAGCGAAGGGTAGCACAGGAAGTACAGATGCGCTGGTGTCGCGAGGAGAATTCTTCCAGAAAAGGCTCAGGGGCCTGAGGCGCGTCAACATTTTCCTGTGGTCTGGACGAGCACAACAGCGAACCCTGTCGACAATCAGGAACAAGCCAATCACAACAGGGCACCCGGCGGTACCTGCATTAAGCATCCCCATCTGGACATAGCGCTCCAGATGGGGTGCGATCAGCGTGCGTCTCGAAATAAACGGCTGAGTTGCATGGAGCCGCCAATAGCCTCCTGAACGTGAGGCGCGATCTGCTGTAATCGCCAGCGGGATGTGCCACTGATAGCGATACGAGCAGCTTCACGAGCGCGCACAAAGGCTGTTCAGCACAGAATCGTGGTGCGCCAGGTCGGAAAGTGGCCCGGAATGTAAAAGAGCGCAATTACACAACATCAAACACTGTGGCTGCGCCTAAGCTGCGAACCCTGGATGCACTCACTTCCCGGCGTCGCAGGCCTAACCCATGCACTGGCGGCGCGTGCAGCCAATCAGCGGGCCTGTCAGCCATTTCCAGACACCAAGCTCCTTCGAAGCCTCATCTACTCCTCGAGGTCGTGCCTGGTCGCTTCTTCCCTCTTCAACTCACTCGCCTGTGAGCGCCGCTCCTTCACTAACTTTCACCTCGTCGTCACCACGACTTCCACCGTCCGCACCTTACCCCAGTCACTCTTTTTTTGGGCTCGCATTGTGTTTGTTGTTGGTAAACTTTGGCTGCTGCCGTCACGCTCGTTGACACCCCGTACTCGACTCTTGCATATACACCGTCTCTCGGGCCCTTTACGACCGCAATAACGACCTTACGCTGTAATTATCGATAGTATTACTGCACCTCCAGCATCACAACACTGCGCCCTCACCGCACACGACCCCTGGAGCCCACCCGCCATCCGCACACCGTTGTACCTGCCGCCTTTGGCACCGGATGAGACACACTTGCCAGAGCCATGCATAATCATCACCAGCACGCTCACATGCACCACCTGAGGCGCGACGCACAGATGGCGGCCAGCACCTCTGCTACCCACACACTGGTCGACCGCGCGAGCCGCGTCCTCGTTGCGCGAACCACGTGCACCAACGACAGCGATCCCGGCTGCACGAAACCAACACAGGTCCCGACCATTGCTATCGCACTGGCTGCTATGTAGGAGAATCGCCGCCCGTATACTGGCCATGCTAATTCCCTGTAGTGTCCCCGTCGTTGGACTCCTTATCGTCCTAGTCTTTTTGCACCGACGGAATCAGAAGAAGCTCGCAGCGGAAGATGCGAAGGACAAGTACAAGTCCATGGACTTCGGCATGGGTGGGGCTGGCAAGAAGAACAAGGGCGGTCCTGAGATGAGCATCACCGAGAAGGACATCAGGGGAGGCGCTCATAGCCGCGGCATCTCGCTCGAAGGTGGAAACCCCTATATCCTTCCTGTTGGCCTGCACGGCTCCCGCGAGTCGTTTCACTCGCTCTCGCGCTCGCAGAACGACCCCCACGACCCGTACCGCCCAGTCACCTTCCTTCGCAACGACAACCAGAGCATCCGCAGTCAGAGCCGCGGATACGGACACGACAATGGGTCTCTGTACACGACTAGGACAATGTCAAGTGGTGGAACGCAAAGAAACAGGATGGGCGACGGTCTTCTTAACAACGCCCAGCGAATGTCGACCTCGCGTCCGATGCGATCCGAGTCACTTTCTCCCGACAGCACAACCTCGCCAGACGTCAAGTTTCCCGAGCAGAACATCGCTTTGAGTCCACTGAACCCGCGCTTCGAGGGTGAGCCGCTCGCTATGCCAGCGACTGAACTGCCGCACTCGAGAACACCCCCCTCAGCCTCAAGTCCTCCCAACGTCCCCATCATCGCTGTCCCTGCGCCCGCAGCCGCTAAGCCCGAGATCTCAACATCCCCTGTACAGCAACCTGCCGTTCCCGCATACCCTACCCGTGTACAGTCGCACCAGGCTGCCGTCTATGAAAATACAAACACCACCAGTATCATCAGCACGTCAAGCTACGGCGATGGCTTCCAGATCACTCCCCCGTCACCTCGTCTAAGTCAAACCATGGCTGCCGCGCCAGGACTTGTCGCACCTCAGCCCCTACGTCCCTTGTCCACCACCCGCGAGGGTCTGGGCATTGATGAGTTTGGTAACAACAGTAACCGCCTGTCCATTATGCGCCCTCTGCCCCCGGATGACATGGAAGGTGACCCAGCACAGCGTGCTGAGCGCATCCGATCCTTCTACAAGGAGTACTTTGACGATTCGAAGCCCGAACCAGTTGGCGGCCACACCTACACCGACTATTATGAGGACTATGGTTCCGAGTACCACCAGGATGGCCCAGTCTTCGACACACATTCGAGAGGGTTTGTCGCAGCCCAACCCAACGCACCCTTCGCCGCTCCTGTAACCCGTCGCGCAATGACTCCTCCCCCTCGCGCACCCCCGCGGTTCCGAAGCAACACTCAGACCGGTCCCCGTGGCCCACACATGTCGAACAGCTCAATGGCCTCCTCGAACTACCCACCCCGAAACATGTCATCCATGAGCGGTCGGGCACCGCCACCCAAGAGGCCTTTGCCACCGCCTTCTGCTCTTTCGTCGCTACCTACGCCAGCCAAGCTGTCCGAGGATGCCATGGTCTTCAACGCACTTGACTTTGCTCCCCCGGTCTCCTATCGTGAAAGACAAAATGGCATGAGGCCAGACAGCCCTCTGGGCAGCCCCAGGCCGTATAGCCCAGCCGTCCGACCGCACACTCCATTAGCCAGCTCTTTCGATGACCTCGCTGTGTTGCCCAGCCCGCATCTGCTTCGCAAATCAGGTCTCTTCACCGGCCTCGACTTTGCGCCGCCGCCTAAGTTCCGCGATCCTGGCTCGAACGCATCGGATGCTGGTTCCATTCGCTCCAACCGATCCGGCATGTCGGCCGTCGGCAGGAACGCCATTGCCAATGGCGCCAACCGCGTCAGCAAGATCCCCAAGGGTGTGGTGTTCACCAAGGACGATATGTTGAACCAGCTCAGGCCGCAGTTGAGCATGGTCTCCAAGGCATAGTCTGCCTCTGCAATATTTTGAATTTCCGCACCATACTTTGACGACGACCATCCGCATCTTCACCCGTATACCGGCTCGCTGGCTGAGCTCCACATCCCATTGATTGACCGCACAAAAAGCTCACACATACATATCGATCTGCCCCCTACGTGGCGCGGCAGACGTGACGATTTCCTTCGAACGGCATAGAAACGGCGCGCGTTGGCCTAACTATTCTTCATCATCATCATCATCATCAAAGTAAACTACGACGATTGCAGATGTCCTGTCGCAGCTCATTGCTTTTCCATCTCCCCCATCGCGGTCTGTACAATACTTGTCGGAACCGGTCAGATGCTGCTTTCTTACTCTCTATCCTGTGTGCGTTTTCTAGGGCAGCGGGGTCAAAGCGGGGGCAAATTACGGGTTTCCATGGCGTTAATTGTCTAATTTCTAGTCTTCTTTTCTATCCAACAACAAACAGCAGAGGCGGGAAGGAGGAGGTGGATGGTTGAGAGTTGAGAGTAGATATGTGAAGGAGGGGAGTGTTTTTGCACATAGAGTAGGGACGGAATTGAGAAAAACGAGGCATTATTTTGCAAATATCGTGTTCTGGATTTGTGATGTGATGAGTCTGTGGGTGTGCATGGTGTCATGCGTTGCTACTGCTGCTGAACTGCAATCTTGCGTACCTCGCAGACACGGTGATGTTTTTGGGATAAAACCCGATTGTGATGCATTCATTCTGTTCGTCGTCACTGAGCGCACGAGTCTGGACTCGCTAGATCTGCGACACCATGATTATTCCTTCAGATTCCCTCCTCCTTGAATTGAAGGGGTCTTATTACACACATGGTTGACACTGTGTGGTTGATTCTACAGACAAGCTTGATTTTAAGCATTGTCATACACAACTCAAGCTATCTCATCTGATTTGATTCACACGTGGACATGGAGGCATTTGAATCATTCTGTCCATTGCTTCTAGCCATGAAGTTAGTAATACGACCAGATATCTGCTTACATCCGGCATGTATCTATACACATTGACCAAGCATCTCCTTCTGATCCACGCCATTCATATCATGCAAAAGGGTATACGCTAATATGCACCAGGTAAATACCTCCCTTCCAAAAGAAAAGTCATATCGCCCAAACTCCTCTATATGCGTCGTTCTCCCCCCCCCTCCCACCCATCTCTAAACATTCCCCGGCTTCTCCTCGGTATCCACATGCCAGACGATATAATTCGGCAATCCATAAACCCCATACCCCGCCCTCTTCGCCATCTTCGCAAACCCCTCCGTCTCCGCCTGGTTCTCAAAAGCATACGCGGGGAAGTTGATGCCGCTACGATGCACATCCGCCTTGACGATGATGTTGACGCCGCCAATGCCATCGAGGGGCATTTCCTCGTCCTTGTTGGCGCGCGGATCGCCGGTGAGGGCCATGTATTTGCGATTGGTGGGGAATTGCTTGTAGCCTTCTGCGAGGACGACGGATTTGGGGAGTGTGGCGGCGAGGGCGAGACCTTGGGGGGATTCTTGCCAGGAGTTGTAATCGACTGAGATGTGTTAGTGATATGCAGGAGGAAGTGGAGAGGATGGCTTACAGCGTCCTTCAATGTCAAAGACTTCGCCATGTCGCTTCTCGTAGCGGTGGAACCAGACGTTGGGAACGAGCACGTCGCGATCGTGTGCGATGAAGTCTTCGATGATGGACTTGGGGCTGTCAACGATGTCGACGTCGCGCCAGTAGACCCAGCTGTGTTCGGGCTTTAGTGCAGTGGCGAGCAGATAGTTCCTCGCTCGACCCATGGCCTTCCTCCTCGGGCCTTGGTTCTCAAACTTGTGTCGGTCCTTGACCTCCTGCTTGATGTTGACGCCAAAGTCCTTTTGTACAATCATGGTTGATCGAAATGCGACGTCCGGGTTTGTCTGGATCCTCTCGAGCTCCATTGCTAGAATTGCTAGGGTATCATCGCTTGTATCGCCGACGAGGAAAGCCAGGTCGATGAGTTCGTGCGGGTAGGTAAGCTGCACGAGGAGGTCGAAGTGGGTTGCGAGGTGCTTCGAGGCATCCTTCAGGGGCGTGACGATCAACATACGCTCCTTGTTGCGTACGGCGTCTATAGTGGAGTCGATGCCATTGAGGTTCACATATTGCACCTCAGTCTCGTTGATCTCGACAGGCGTATGGTGGTTGAAAATGACAGGCGTCTGCATATGGGCATGCCAGTCCTCGGCTTCGTTCGCACTCATGCGCATGGGAGGCTTCGAGGGACCGAAGCAAGAGAACCTGGATCTGGTCAGTCAGCACATACTCGCTTCTAAGACGTCATGCCGTCCAATGAGTGCGAGTGCTTCACATGACATACCTCTGTACCTCTCCCGCCATTGGGCTCAGCGACCGCCACAGCACAATGAAGAGCGTGAACAAGCCGAATCCCAACAGGAATCGCGGATTCCTCAGCGAATGAAGAAGCTGCCGTGACGGCGGCAACCGTGTCTTGGCCGTCTTCCATGTGTACCCTTTTCCCAGCAACATCTCGACCGGCGAAGCTCTGCCGCCGTACGTGGAGTCTTCTTCGTCTCCTCTTGCTTGTGACAACCGCACTGATACACTGCGCTCGCGGATGGCGTCTGTGTCGCTGCGTTTCCGCTGGACGTGCAGTGTTGCGGACGTGGGTGGTGGAGAGTCCAGCTTTGCGGTGGGCGCGCCGGAGCGCAGGGGTTTGGGAACGATGGGCGGGGAAGGTGAGAGGTAATCGGGGAAGTGACGGGTCTGTATAGCGTGCGCTATGGTCTGGTTGCCTTCGTGAGGAAATGGCGTACAACGATCGTGGGCTCAAGTCGAGCTCTGCGTTTCGCTGTCCAGGTACGACTATGCGCGAATTGGGATTTTGCGCCACGTAGAAAAAGTGCGAAACGTTCTCGATTGCAATGCCTATCTCTTGCTATGGCTGATATGTCTATTCGTCTGGTTCCGTGGTCGATATTGCCTAGCCACTATCGTAAACAAACACTCCGCGTCCTAGCTGGTAGTCGCGATTGGTACCCCTGCTCCGGATACGTCATCCCATTTTGCGCCAACTGAAGCCATCTCGCGCTACGGTGCGCCACGGGCGGAGAGTAAAACAGTAGAACGAACGGCTTCAGAGTGCTTTATTGAGTGTCGTGACTATGAGAATCACCCAAGGCGTCCAGCACAATGCACATGTTCATCTCACGATCGATGACACGCAGCGGGCCGAAAGCTAGTGTGCGGCATGTGTTCACCCGGCAACACGACAAAAAAGCATCACGCACGAACGTTCAAAGTCGAAAGCTTATCGCCCTTTCGTAGCATTGCACGCAAAAGTGTCTCAGCCCTGCTGTAACGGTCCAGCCTGAAGAAATTTCCTCCGCATCCCCCAGTCGTGTCGCAGCGCAGACCTACGGCCTTGTCAATGCAAGTAGCACCACATGCGATGCGAGCTGAGGAATGTGATGCGACGCTGAATCTACATCCGATTTGCGCGCAGGGCCCCTTGTTGTGCCAAACTTTGCTCTTTGTGAGACGAGGAAGTTGATACAGCATGAGGGCCTGGTGGCATCCAAGTAACCTACCACGACACCCACATCTCGTACTCTCGTACTCACTCCCCCGTTGTGGGGGGCGCAATATCCCTCCGACCCAATCCTTCTCCAAGGCCTGCGACACTGCAGATGTCAATGCTTGCCTGCGCCTAACCGATGACAATTTTGTCAATGACGATGGGACCAAGGCGAGGCTCGTCGGACGCCTTCCCATGTGTAACCAGCGTAGACGTCCTGGCTATTCCAGATTGCTCACCGCCATCAAGTATTGCTGGTAACAGCGGCATCTTAGCATGCATACTGACAGCCCGTACTCGCCGTTGATATGCTAGACCTGCGGCACGGGGAGGGCTTTCCCCGCAGCCACCGAGCGTGCGAGCGTGCGAGCGTGCGAGCAAGTCCGAGATCAAATGCGACGGTTTGCCAGACGACTTGAACGCTTTGGGCGAGTCTGGACGCGTTTCTCCGCGCAGCTGTCTGGTATTGGAGGCGTCGGCAAGTTGCATGTACCATGTGTTCTTCCGTCGACGTGCGTCGTGTGCTGATCTCTCAAAAGCCACATCCAAAAGTGTGAGCTGTCTGAGCATCGAGACCAAAATTCTACCTGAGACCTGCAGTTTCAAGAACCATCTTTCGAGTAGGCGCCGGCCACGTTCTCCGTAAATCTAGGATGCTGATCTCCGTCTCCAGTCTGCGGAGGAAACCGCCGCGACATGATTGTCTGGCCCACAA
This sequence comes from Parastagonospora nodorum SN15, assembly GCF_000146915.1. NCBI lineage: Eukaryota > Fungi > Ascomycota > Dothideomycetes > Pleosporales > Phaeosphaeriaceae > Parastagonospora > Parastagonospora nodorum. The sequence goes on from NW_001884555.1 coordinate 1,164,881, forward strand.
GCTCCATCCACTTGAACTTGTGTGACATGTCGGATGAAGGGCCGATTACCTGGTCCAAAACGACGTTAGCAGGCGCTGCATGCACCACTCCCTTGACGTTTTGAGCTTGTGTGGTAAAGCATCATGCTCAAAACGGGAGGGCCCGCTGGGCCAATCTGTTAGACCAATTTAGCATCACAAACCACGTTCCGTCCCGTAGGCGTTAAGATGGTGTGTAGTTGCAGCGATGGGCCTCGACTATATGACGTGCGGCTAGAGGTCCACCATTATGCAGGACAAGAAGGCGTTTCTGCCCGTCGAATCCTGATCCACATCGGAGTCGTCTCCGTCGCTGATGTTTCGCAAACTCCGCGGGAGTTTGCTGCTCGAGGATTGACATCGACTGGACTGTACAGCACTTTCTCGCCTCTGGATATCCAGTGTGACACACATCTCGCGTAGCAGCCAACGTTCCGCTTCCGCACGCGCGAATCCTTCGCAGACGATCTAGCAGGGATTCTTCCGATTGCCGTTGGCAGTTGGAGTGGTTGTCTAGAGAGGACATGGTCCCATGCGAGAAATCATAGCAAGTCGATCAATGCTCAGATGGGTGAAATGAAGGAAGGAAGGAACGTCGCGCAGCGCCAGTGCTTGCCAAAGGTTCGAGTGACGTACTAAAGCGGAGTATTTGCGTAAGACTAAATGGCCATGCAATAGACGTGTATGGATGATATTTCAAGCCCAAATGCAGGGCAATGCAATCCGGAGAAAAGAGGTGAGTCGAAGACACGTCACACGAAAACGACTGCTGATGGAAGGTCTTGGAGGAGGAAAACGTGTGTTATTACTCGTTTGCAACTTCCAAACTTGTATGCAGTGCCAGCATATGTGCCGCACACCGGCTTTACCAATGTATACCAATATTACCTGCATTAAGCCATAATTCAGATCCCCATTTGTCGTACAGGCCGTCATTAGAAAATCCATCATCATTATCATGCATGCCAGCAGTGGCTAACGAAAGGAAATGATGAGTGCCACGCTGGGCGAAATGTACGCGTAAGGAATACCAAAGAGTACACGACAGGTATTGCGCCGAAGAACAGCCTCTTGCATGAGGGGGGGAATCGCCGCCAGATTTTGTAGAAGGAGAGAACTTTTTGTGGAACACATTGCCACGACCCACGCTAAATCGCTCGAGAACCAGACCACCGAACAGAAGGAGAGAGGTAAAAAGATCCGAAAGTGTTGTTATGCCGGGAATGATGCCCCGAGCCTGTCGCGAGTGCTACAACTTGTAATGTGCCTTGAATGGGACCTGAAAGTCGTGCGTACCGACCGATCTGCAGGAGGCCCTGATGCGCTGAGCATCGCCTGCGGGCATGTAGTCGATGATGTTCTGAAGAGTAGCCCATAGATCCCGCATAGCTTGCTCGGTCGAGATGAAGACCTCGCTCTTGTTACATGTCAAGGGTTGCCGGATATCCTTGCTGGTATTATTGGGATTCAAAGCTTTCCATCCAAGTTTGAAACGCCCGTCGCCGACGCGGGCTTGAGTAGGTAGATCTGGGTTGAAGCTCTCCAGCAAGTGTTGAAGTCTGCCGATCAGGGTAGTATGGTCCAGGCGATTTCCTGCCTCGACTTGGTCTTTCGCCCTGGCCTCGTGAGGTTTGGCACCCCCTGTGGCCAGACGCGAATACAGGACGCGGTCGTTGCGCTTCTTGCGGGTCACCTTGCCGGTTGACCGCTGATCAACAAAGATGGTGTTGCACTTCGTACACGCTTCCCCAAGTTGAATGGGCACGTGCTCCCCGTGCTCTAGGCAAGATGGGCAGCGAGCTCCTCTGAATGAAGGCTCAGCCGAAGGCGAGTAGGGATGAAATCTACTAGTGATAAGGGTGTTGGACCGTCCCAGTCGTGGAGAGCTGCATGGGGTTTGTGCTGGCGATTCCGATGAGGACCCGTAGTATCTCGACAGACCGGAATCAGTGGCGGACGAGATCGAGTGTTGCCGTTGCATCGGCACACTTGATCTGTATTCGGATTCGGAAGCATCCAAACGTAACGGTGCCAATTGTATACGCTCAGGAACGCTGAAATGTTGTGAGCAAAGTTCTTCAATCTGAGAAGTAGTAACTTACCAGCTTTGGGCCTCGTTGTATATTTGTGATACCACTGGGAGTGGTAGCTGGAAGGGTGACATGATGAGAACCTTGACTGAGTGTGGAGACAGTGGTGTTGTAAAGAGGAGTAGTAACGGAGTATCGGTGTGCTCGAGTATCTTGTGAGATGAGGGTTGACGAAGGAGAAAGTATCATTGCAATTCGGGAGATGAGGGCTCTTTTATCTCAGGAAAAGAGATGGCCATTGCTTCATGCTGCATATGATGGGCCCTGGGAGCGCGCGGAAGCGGGAAAAGCACTATGTCATATTAGGCTTCTGCGTTCGCCTTTTACGACCTTTGCATTTGGGGGTCATAATGCAGTGGCGGTACATAAGGCCTTACCCGATCGAGATCCTCACATCCAGCTACATGTCGTACGGGTTGTGGGGTACGCTTGGGGCACTGTCCTCATCCCTTGCCGCCTTTCACTGAAACACTGCCGCTCGTTGAACGAACAAGCATGGCACCCCTTGTCAAGAAATCTTCGACGTTTTCGTGGCCATCTGGACAGTATGCAAGGTATATTACACCGCCTTAACATCAGCCAAAGAATGTCTGGACAAAGCGAGGAGAGCTCACAGTAGCCGTGTATAACGGACCTGTCAAACCAGATCGTGCAGTTGTAGCGCATCTACTGCTGCACAGGAGATTGTTTATGTGATGAGTCTTCTTGTGAAGCCGTGGCAGCAGATCTGCAGGCTCGATTCGTAGCCAGGGTATCATTGTGGCTTACGTCCAAGTCATGATAGCCGGGTCAGATCAGATGAGAACCGTTTCGAAACGCCAGCCCGGTCTACGGTGCATCTGCTGCATGCCTCTCGATTTGCACGATCCCCAGGCGCCCGCGCAGATTGCGACCAGGGTCGTTGTCGTTCCCGATGTGCTAGAGAAGTTGACATGGATGAAGAGAGCACTTGAGTGGAGAATTGACTAGCGCGCGAACCTCGAGTGATACAAAAACAACTGCAGGTTGCAGCAAGCCTGCAGCGCTAATGGGAAGGAAGCCGCGATCCCCTTGCGACTCTATCCCAAGGCTGATGTGAGCGAGACGACGACCGCGAGGCTCATGCAACGAAGATACGACGTAGCGCAGCAACAACAGCAGCCCCACATGGGCACTTCACATCTGGACGCTAAGCGGCCATTGGCGCTGTCAGCCACGAGATGGCACGAAGACGAAGTGGTGACGAATGGTGAGGGTGCGTAGTCTTCAACGGCACTGCGGGTATTGGCTTCCAATGAGTGATTAGTCGATATGCCGGCAATATCTGCTTAGGTATGTGGGGAGTGATGCAGGATTGTGAGTGGGAATTTGTTTGTCAAGATTGAGTTCACAAAGGCGAAAGATTATTGAAGCAGTTAAGTATATTCACAAGGAAAAGGAGTGAGCATATACATGAATTTTGCGCCAACCCAAAAGTTTATCCTGACAAGATAATTGACGGATGCTGCGCGCGGCCGCGGTGTACTATGATGCGCACTTCGTACCCAATTCGAATAATACATACAATTGATGCACTGACCCATTAGACTCGTCCCCAAATCCACTCCAGACCTCAAAATGCTCGACACGACGGCGGGAATGCCCGCGATATGCCATACGCTATCACAGAAAGTCGACCGTGGGAGTAATCTATGCAATTATGATGGAAACGCCAGCGTAGTGTACTTTTTAGAGCATGAAGACAGCAGCCATGGCAGCGAGGACCAGGGCACCGTTCATAGCACTGAGAGTGGCAGCACCACTCTGGTCACCACCCGAGCCCTGGGACTTGGGGTTGGTTCCGGCAACATCGGGGTTGATGAGCTTGCCCTTGCAGAGGTACTTGCCCTGGATGAGCTTCTTGTTCTTCAGCTCCTGGTAGGGTTCGCAGACGGAGGTCATGTTCTCGGACGACTGGAGGTTGAAGGCACCGGCAACGTTGTTCAGTTTGGGAGTAGAAACACTGTTCTGGTTAGTAATTATCGTGGAAAAGGTAGAGAGTTAGACTTACTCGGTCATGTTACCGCTCATGTCAAAGGCACCACCGATGCTCTTGAGCTCGGGGAAACCAGTAGCATTCTGGAGACCGGTGTTGTTGGCGATCTGCAGGTTGTCGCTGATCTTGGTCAAGAGAGGGAAGGACAGGTTGGTGAGCTTATCATTGCCAACGATGGCAAGAGCCTCGCCGACCTCGGTCAGGTTGGGTGCAGAGAAAGACTCGAAACCGTTCTGGTAGAGACCGAGCGAGCCGTTCAGCTTGGTGAGGGACGGCAGAAGGATGGATCCGCAGGAGCGGAAAGTCAAGTTGGTTGCCCAGATCAGGTTGGTCAGCTCGATCTTGACGGCCTTGTTGTTGTCGGAGAAGTCGAGCGAGTTCGAAACGTTGCCAAGTTGCATCTTGATCTCATTGATGTAGCCGTTGTTGGCAATCTTCAAGGTGGTGGCCTGCTCGATGTTGATACCCTGGAGGGAGCGGAGGGCGGTGTTCTGGATGTCAATCTTCTTGGCCTCCTCGACGGATGCGGTGAAGCCGATGTTCTGGAGGTTGGGAAGAGCGTTCCACTTGATGGAGTCGACCTTCTTGAGCTTGGGGAAGTCGACGGCGTTGAGGCGGGTAAGCCCGTCCAAGTTCATCTCGCCGTTGAGCTCCTCGAGGTCGCTGGCACTGATGCGCTTGATGGCCGAGTTGGGTGCACCGACCAGGTTGCCGTTGAGGAACTTGACACCGCTGATGGAGATGTCGTCCGTGGTACCGGTGGCGATGGCAATGCTGCCAGAGAAGGTGGAGCACGAGGCGATGGCGGTTGCGTCACCCTGGTTCTGGACGGTGGTGGTTCCGGAGACACTGCAGGCGGCTGTTGTGGTGCTATTAGCAAGCGTCTCGTGGCGATTCGGAGCAAAACATACCATGTGCGGCACCCACGGCGGCCAAAGCCGGGAGGGCAATCTTCATGATGGAAGGCATTGTGTAATTGAAGCGTTCGATACGTGGGAGATGATATTAAGAGTGGTCAATGGCTGGCAGGCTCCTTTACACGGGCTAAGGGCTGTGGATGGTTGAAAGATGCTTGGAGCGAGAGGAAGAAACAGCAAACAAAGGTATTAAAACTAGTAAGGCCGTGTGCGTGACAGGGAAAGGTCGACTGTCGGCAAAACGAAGGTGGGTGGAACTTGAAGTTGAGGGAGGAAAGGCACGAAAGACAAAGTGCGACGGCGGCTCAAAAAGGAGGAAGGAGACGCGGACGTGCTTCCTTGCCAGACCACTAGCGCGCTGGTCTAGTGTTTTTCGGGTGGAGATCATATCAATTGGGGGCGCACGTGCATTTCTGTCGCCGTCCCAGGTTGGTTCTGCGCCGCTGGTGAATGCTCGACGCATTGTTGGGACGCTGGCTGCGCGGCCTCACGCAAGCCCTACTCACTACTGCCGCTGCTTTTTCGCCGTCTTTTTGGCTCTCTGGCGCCGTTGCATAGCGTGCGAGAGGCATCGCGAAACGGCGCTCCGCCCGGCAGCTCCTGCACTGCATTGCACCGTCTCGGTCCCAGAGTGTCATCGCATGTTTGACAGGCCGTCAGCGTCCCCGCCCACCCTGGCCATCCTCATCTCTCCGGGCGGCTTGTGCGCCTTGTTTCGCCCTGCACTTCCAAGACGATGTTATCGCGGCCCTCTGGCTTCTGGAATAGCCGGGCGAATCACGCCGCCGCCACTGTGTTCAATCGTCGCTATCGTCTCGGTAACCCCCAGCGCACATGGGCTCATGGAACTGGATTCGCGCCACATTGCCCAGCTGCCCTGGGAAAGCCTCGTTGAACGAACCTTTGCGCTGCTGTTAATCACTCCCGCCCAGCGTCCCACGCCATGCGTCTAGCTGTCATCGAGCGGACTGCAGGCCTTGTTCCAGTCGCGTCAGTGATGCGTCCAGCCTCAAGAGACCAGTGGCACCATCGTGGCCATCTGCCAGTGTGCTCGTGCCAGCCGCCCTTGCTGTGTCTTCCCTGATTCGGCCTCCAGCACCGTTGCAATCTTGCACATCCTGAAGCATCCACATCCACACTCCAACAACAGCGTCATGATTCTCCTATAATAACAGCGGCTCCACTCAATCTCTCCTTTAAGGTTGCAGCTCGGCTACTATTCGGACGGCCTTATCCGTGCTGTCATTTCCGCCCCAGAAACAAACCTCAGGCATGCACATCATCTCATTTGCCCCCTACACTCCCAATGTCGCTTGGCCATAAATGCCCATGAAGAACATTGCCTGAACTTTGATCATTTGCAAACCGTCGCCAATCGTCGCCAAGCCAAACGTTCGATGCACCCAGACCGACGTTAGCGCGACTCGCTCACCGAACTACTGTCTCCTGGCGCACATCACCGAGTTTGACCAGGCAACGTGATAACCAACTTCTTTTCGAGGTGCAAGGTCACTCACTCAGTGAGCAGTCTACCTCTATCTTGTAGACATCAAGTCACGCTGGTTTGTCTGCACCACTGGCGTTGGAACGAGTGTCGCAATCACAGATGCTGCTGTGAGATACCTCGGATCACGCGAACATGCACTTCGCACTATCAAGACTAACACAGGCCGGCTGTTTGATGATCTGCAAGATACCCAGACTGAAGACGGCATGCGCCATACTCAACTTACTTGCCTATATGCTGAGACGGGGTAAGCATCTTGGAAGGCCGACCCATCAGACATGGTATCACGAAGCTTAAAAGTCAAGTCAACCTAGTAATGGCATTAGACCCGAGAAAGCGAACGATACATCCTCCTTATTGGATTCCATGGCTCAGCTGCTGGTATAAACCATCATATGGCTGCTTGCTGTTCGAAAGCCCATTCATCACCTCGAACACATAGCGTTGTGCTACATTGTTAGCTTCGCTCGTCAACCGCTATCACATGCAGCCTGTCCTCCTACAGCTCCGCTATGGTGCGCTGCAAATCCTACACCGAAATGCATTGGGACAATGTCGACCTGTTCTCGGAATCTGTATGGAAATGATCAGGTGGGACTTGCTCGAGTCACTGGACCAACGTCCATCGTTGAAGCCTTGTCAGTTCTAGGACTTGCCAAAGTGCAGTAGCTTGCATCGGGGAAGTGGGCATACAGATCTTGTTGGTCAGAGCGAGATTGTGCGACACTGCTCACCGATGTTCAGTCTCTAGCCTTGGATGCGCCACAAGCATGTCAACGTGTGTTACCAGCAGCGATACGCTGTCCCTCACCTCACATCGACAACCAATCCCTCAATAATCGATACTCACCGTCTACCCCATACACGCATCCGAAGCCCCGCCCGCTTCCACTCTGCCATAGTGAGCGCAGCTGTGATACAACAGTTTGTACCTTGTCTGTCCGAACCAAATTTGGTCTCCATGGCCTTGCCACTGCCGCCAGCTACTGCCCAAACGGTCAAGATCTATTATTGAATAACAAGGAACCCTGACACACCGCCATCTGCCGTGGTCGACGGATACCAGCATCATCTCCATCTCCGGATGGTTCTGAGACGAGCTGGGTACATGAGGGGCTGACTCAGTACAAGTGACGTGCATGGGAATGTGTTGTCAGTTGGTTTGATAGTCAAAGTCTGCATGACTGTGCTTGTTTACACACCTGCTGGAGTAACACAACAAGCAAATTGTCGGGAGCATAATGGCGTGCCATTTGACCGGCCATGATCGTCGAGAAGCGAGGAATGTGGCAGACCGGTAAATAGCGGCGCCTCAACTTCTTGTGCTACCATTACCAAGGCCCGAATCCTAGCAACGTTTTTTGTCGTCTGCCGCACCGTTGCGGGTGAAAACTCATGCACGAGTGAGGAGAATCTCGAGTGCTCAAGAACTGAACGGTGAGCAGCTTTGGCTTCATTTGTACACTGCTCGAACACACGTTTGTCATCGTCCGTGTGCCGGTAAACATTGCCAACCAATCAACTAGCCGCGTAAACGCGGCTCGTATGCTCGCGCGTCAAACATACGTAAAAGCCGGACGGAAAGAGACTGCTTGCAAGTCGTGCAAGCCGGTCCATGTCCTGCAACCTTTTCTACATTCACTCATGTGCACCTTACCCGGCAGCAGCGGTACCAGAGTTTGCTAAATCGCCTAGACTGCATGGGATCCCCCGTTCTGCTTGCTCTCCACCATGGCGCAAGACTGCAAAGGCATTATCCTTGCACCCGCGCGCTTGTTTTTTTCAACAACAAACTTACGTCTCCGAATCCGGATAACCGCACTGAAACAAGCTTGATCCGTGTTCGAGATGCACACGTCTACTGCTGTAACACGCTAATGTCGACGTCTTCTATTCTCCACATATACCACATAAACAAAGACCTTGCAGTTGTAGGTTAGCTGTTGATCAAGGGTGACACCAAAAGGCAGAGCGGACTTGGACGCACCTGTAAGGCGAGAACTTGGATGCCAGGTCGAGCATCTCAGCCTCGGTCATATATCTATGGCACGATGCGTTAGTCGATGTAAACGTTTGGGGAAGTTGCTTCATTCTCTCGCTCGAATTGCTCGAAGCAGACAGTGCCCACATCTCGCGCGATTTCTTTTCTCCCCGTCGACTGTGACACAATCCAGGAGGGTCATCGGGATGCGGAAGCTGCGCAGCGATGAAAATCTTTCGCGCGGTGAGAGAGGTGAGGTGGGTTTTGACGTACTTCCATTTCCCGCCTTTGGCTTTCAATTTGCTCGTGTCTCGGCCCATGTATGCAGCCATACCGCGCCTGATCATCGCGGCTTGTTAGCCCTGGTCATTCGTGGGGGCGGAAAAGAGTAAAGGATCGAGAAGGGAGGGGACTTACTGGACGCCCAGATCCCCCGTGCTAAACACATCCATCCGCTTCAGTCCAAAACACGCAAACATCTCCACGCTCCAGCGGCCCAGGCCGCGCACGGCTACGAGCTTCTCAATGAGCTCTTCGTCACTGGCTGTGACGAGCATCGGGGCGCTCAACTCCCCTGATGCAAATTTCTCGGCGAGTCCTGAGATGTATTCTGCTTTGCGCTGGGAGAGGCCCGCGGTGCGGAGGGTGGGGAGGTCCTTTTCAAGGATTTGAGAGGGGGAGGGGAAGGAGGGGTGGGTTTCTGGGAAGAGCGATGTGAATTTCTTGCGGATTGAAGCGGCGGCGGCACCGGAGACCTGTTTTCGTCCAGTCAGTTTCGTGGTTGTGGTGTCACGTATTTGCCTATGTGTCTCGTATGACCGCAATGAAGTCGAAGTAAAACATACCTGCTGTCCCATAATCGAGCTCGCCAACGCCGTGAATGGATCAACTACCTCTCTCAACCCTTCTGGGCTGAACATTTCTATTTATTCTCCAGTCAGCGAAATGCCCCCATCTCATCCCATCTCACATCGACTTACTGCAATGATGCTTCTCAATCAAGCCCTTCAACTTGGGATCGACACCGATCAAGAACTCCTCCGCTTCTTTCAACAACGTATCGATGTTCCTACTCGGCCCATTGACCACCCCGACGTCCGGCGGAACCAACTCTTTCGCCTTGCGCCTCTTTACGGGCGAAGGGTCGTCGGGCTTGATTGGGGATGAAACGACAAGTGAATCTCCGGGTGTAGATAACGGCGCGTTGGTATTGTGTGGATCTGCTGGCCTGGGAAACGCATCTAGCGGGTGGTCGAGTTTAGAGGAAGTTATGAGCCCGACACCAGCCGGCGTGGGTGTGAACGGCGGCGGTGGTTTAAGTGGAGATTCCCCATCCCCACCCCCCTTTGCAGTTTTGCGTTTCTTAGGCAGTGGAGTAGCGGGGAGATCCGGGACGGGGAAGTCTGATTCTGGGAGGGGTGAAGATGGTGCTGGGGCGGTTGTTTTGCGCTTCTTCGGCGCTGCCTTGGTTGGGAGGGGGACTTTTGTGTATTTCGCCCCGCCATTCGCTGGTTTAGTTTCTGGTATACTCGGAGTAGAGATTTTTGCGACGCGGGAGGAGCGGCGCAGAGACATGGTGAAGTGCTTCTTGGGGGTGTGTGGAGTGGTGTTGATCAGGGAGGTCTGACGTCATGTGGTTAGCATGATGCTCTGGAATTATATGTACTTGTATCATACTATCTTCTTCAAACTTATTCTTGCGATTCGCATGCACGCATGAATGAGTGTGTATGGAGATGGTGGAGTTTGTTGAAGTTGACGCGAAACGCGGGCATGGATTTGGTGATGCCCGCGTGGGTGACGCCTGGGCACGTGCTGACATATCGCATTTCTCGGATGGGGGAGCGACGTCAGACGTTCATGCGAGGAACAACTTGAGTTATCGAACGATTATATGACATACATGTGATCTGGGAAGAATGCGATAATCCTGAAATTAGTTCGTTGCAGTCGTGGCTACGAACACTCAAGGCCACTATCATGTTTGACAGTTGACATACAGTCACGCTTGTACGTAGCATGCAGGTGACAGCTGAACGAACCAGAGTATTGGAAAGACATAGTTTCTTCAATTGTCAGCTTTGTGCATTTGCGCCTTGATTTGCACTTCGTCTTGTGGCTGTGAACTGGACAGCAGAGGGGTCCGATATGTTCTTTGACACGGCGCATGTGTTGCGAATAGTATTTGCTCATACGGTATGATTTCGGTATGCCATACATGCTTGCCTAGAACTCTCCAATATTGGGGGAAGAAAAGCACTGACATGTCTGCTTCTTTACATCACCACTTGCCTTAATCCTTCCCTTGGCTCCACAAGCTGCATAGCGTTTTCTCTCTCTTGATGTTGAAACACAAGGAAACAAGGTGTACTCGAGAATTTGGTCCGGCTTGAACGCTTGCCACTCGGTGGTTGACACAACCTTACCCTTCCACAGTGTTGCTGCTGGAACATACGAGGAGGCCCCTCGTGTACCTGATGGAATGTCGGATTGAGCTCTCATCACCATCTTCACTTCATCTGTGCAACCGCAAGCACTCGCCGAATGCCTAGACAGCGCACAAGACCGACTGCAATGGAGATGGCTTGATTTAGAAAACTGGTGTTACACTCTATTGCACATCCTTGATATCGGTTCGACCACCCAAGCTCGCAGAATTCCAACTCGTTCTCATATTCACATTCTAGTGTCCGCTCGATGCGTTCGCCTTCCTCTTGGTCATGACCATTGCCTCGAGGTCCTCGCGCTCGGCCATCTCCGACTCGATATCCTTGATGACGTCGGTAAGATACGGGACGTCCTATAACGACGTTAGTATGGGGTTTGCACACTCGCAGGGGCAGTCTCACCTCTTCCGCCTTGGTCCACTCCTCCTTGGGGAGGAGCTGATGCGTCATGGAGAGCTACAGAGGTGTAAGTCATTGTTCGCCTTGTCCTTTCCAGCGGGGGTCCATGTACCTGCATAGCGCGACGCAGACGGAAGACGCGGTTGTATGCATCCTGGGGTTGGAGGCGCTTGAGGGCGGTCTGCACAACGTCGTTCTCTTCGGGAAGCAGGTCATCGGCCCTGTGAAGCATTCCGCGTTAGCCTATCGTCCACCCAGATCGCCATAGATTGCCCATTATTATTTTTTGGCGACAATTCTCATCCAATGCACCGCCTCCGGGGGGCTGCATACCTCAGTCCGAGCTGCCTGTATCCTGCGGCGTTGCAGTACCAGTTGGCGAGCGGCTTCATCCAGCGCTGCAGCCATGGGCGCTTGTTGATAAACGGGGCGAGCGACGGCGCAGACATGGTTGCGGGTATGCGACGTGGGGATGTGGGTGTCGAGGGGGTGGGCTGCCGTCAATTGCAGAATGTCAAAGTCGTGAGGTCGTCGTTTTGGTCAGGCGAAAGAACTGAACGCCCATTGGGGGAGTGCGGCCGCCCGAGCTCGGGCCCGCTGAAGCGTCTTAATCAGCCTAGCAGGACTGCAGCAAGCTTGTGCGTCCCCGCCAGAACACCGACTTTCACTCGTCCTCTGACGTCGGCCCTGCAAGCTTCCTGCTTACCCGCGACCACGCCAAACCTCACCGCCGCGCTTCCGCCTACAGCTCCACGAGAGACACAGATCCATAGTGCGCCCGCCTGTCAATGGAGCCGGACAATTCCTAGCCACTGTGTAACTCGAGTGCTGCGGGGCTCCGCACACTGAGGCACTGCACCCGGGGACGACGGCCTGTATGCTCGCCTTCTCCCCCCAGTATCGTAGGCTACGACTCTAATCGCTATGTGATTGCAGCCCATACCATGTCCACGCACGATCCCGAGCCGCCGTCCCCCACTATCGCTCACGACCAAGATGCGCCTGCACCCGTCAAGCACGCGGCCCGGAACATGTCGAGTCCGGACAGGAACACCAACTTGAGCTCGCCGCTCGCCAGGCTCGCTATGGCGGTCGCAAAACTGCCAGACGGGCCTGTGAATGCCTTGTGTGGAGCGTCCGCCGGAGTTGCGTCGGGCATAGTCACCTGCCCGCTCGATGTCATCAAAACCCGCCTGCAAGCGCAAGGCTCCTTCCGCCCTAGGAAGTACACTGGGCCGACGCGCGCAGTATACAAGGGCCTCACAGGAACCGCCCGCGTCATTTGGATGGAGGATGGTGTCCGCGGACTGTACAGAGGACTCGGGCCAATGCTGCTGGGGTACATTCCAACATGGGCCGTCTACATGAGCACGTACGAGTCGACAAAGGAGTTTTTGAACTCTCGAATGGGTCAGTATGCTCGTCGTATCTAACCGACATTGCTGACAGACTTTGTCTCAGAGAACAAGTGGCTCGCACGAACCCTCGCTTCAGTCGCCGCCGGCGGATGCTCAACGCTAGTCACTAATCCAATTTGGGTGGTCAAGACAAGACTCATGTCACAAGTGAGCGCACGCGCTTCTGAGGACCATCGCCCGCCATGGCATTACAAGAACACATTCGACGCTTTCCGAAAAATGTATGCGAAAGAAGGCATTGCGTCCTTCTACTCAGGACTGTCACCGGCTCTGCTAGGACTCACGCACGTTGCCATCCAGTTCCCGCTGTACGAATTTTTGAAGATGAAGTTTACGGGTCTTGAAATGGGTAAGACAGATGCGAATCACGAAGAGGTACATTGGCTCGGCATCGCTGCAGCTACGGTTCTGAGCAAGATGGCGGCCACCTCCGCAACATATCCGCACGAGGTTTTGCGCACGAGACTGCAGACACAGCAGAGATCCCTTCCCTCTCAGTCGCATGATCATGTATCCTTCCAGGGAGGCCAGCATGGCATTGGCTACCAGACCCGGCCGCCAGGGACAGCCTCATCCGATGGCATGATCAACATGCCGCGATACCGAGGAGTAGTTCGGACCTGTTCTGTCATACTTCAGGAGGAAGGATGGAGAGCCTTCTACAACGGAATGGGTACTAATATGGTCCGCGCCATCCCCGCCGCTGTGACCACAATGATGACTTTCGAGTCTTTGAAGATCGTCCACCAAAAGTTGAAGAACGAGGGGCGACGATTAGAGGAGGAGGATTGATGTTGGTTACACTCAAGCACGAGATACCCTTCGGAGCGTCCGTCGAACACGAGGAGTAAAGCGATTCATGGAGTATACTTGTCCTGTTTTAATTTTGTCTGTATATACACCTCGGCATTTTCCCGACATGGGTAATGGCAGCATCGAAGCACAGGGCGTTATAGGAGATCAACCTTCGCGTTGGTTGGTTGCTGTCATCTAGCACAGTCAGGTCCAGCGTTTATGTCCCGCATGTTTTGATAAATACCATTACAAAGACGTTTCATACAAAGCTCTCTCGATTCTTGATTCTTGGAAGCCCTATACTCAGCGAGTGAGATAATCAACATTACACATGCTACAGCTCGGGCAACACAGCATCACGGCTAGAAGAGCTCACATCCGCATTGCGACCAACACTCCGGCGACACATTCAGCTCTGGTCGCAGCGAACACGACTGTTTACCATGGTGATCAAGACTCCAAAGTACTGAGGTTTGTAAGTGAGAGGGCTTTGAGACATGTTTACCCGCCAAAACACATTTGAACCCACGTTATCGGTTTCGAAATGCGACAACGCAAACGATCAGGCCCCATGTGAACCAGTAGTATTGGTTCGAATGTCACCGCCACTGTGACTTCGCCCACCAACGACATGCAGGTACCGTGACCGTGCACCATAGGCAGTCAATATAGGCAAACGTCTTGCTCATTAAAGTCACGATCAAAATCCCCCAAGCATCTGCAGACTCGAATCGATGCTTTGAAGACTTCTATTCATAGTTCTTATTCTCGACAAGCATACTCGGTACACTTTTCCGATGGCTCTAAGTGAGTGTATCGACGATGAGGTGGACTCGTATCCACCACCAATTCCCCGGCGTCATCCTCTCCGCCAAAGCTCCCTCCATCAAGCAAGTCGGGCTCCCACCAGAGTCAACGTACTGCTATCTTCTATGACCCCCTCCGCCTTAGCCAAGCCTGATGTTTGTTCCAACGATACACGACACGAACCAGTGGGCGCCTCTCATACGCAAGCGAATCAGGATATATACCTGGACAACGGGCGGGCAGTTACGACCACGTTCGAGCGAGCAAAAATAAAAGCGAACATTCCCTCCAATGACACACTCCGAGATGCCCCTGCACTTCGAGCCGAAGATAACGTGTCGCTTGCCAGCACGAAGAGCAGCCTGACCGATGGCTTGAAAAGATACTCTTCATTGTTTCGTCGCCGCAACACTCCCATCTTACCTGAAGACAATGAGAGGCAAGCACGACAACATGGAATCGAGAACGCTGTGGCAAAACTTCGACAAAGCATGGATATATCAGACACCTTGAGCATATCGAGTTACGACAACGGCGACGCTGTGACACAGGCTATAGCGGAATATGAGCATGAAGATACACGTGTAGAAGCATGGCTAGGACGTGGTGCACAGGACGCCCAGGCTCCAGAATCAGATTGCACGTCAGCCATGCAAAGTACTCCAGCAACTCCTACCCTCCAGAGACCGTGCGCTTTGACAATATTTCCTCCTGCATCACCTGTCACAGGTAAGCGCGAATACGCATCTCCACTCTCGCCGATGAACAATGGCCGTGATGCATACGGTAACTTGATCCCGACCAACACCCAGAATTACTTTGATACTCCACTTTCGCCAACCCCATCGAAGCTGCAATCTGTAGCGGAGGGCACAATAGGAGTTTCGAAGAGCTCTTTGCCTAGCCTTCGTGGAGGTGGCGGATGGTGGAACAATTTGGGCATTTACCAGGCTGGGAAACACCCAGTGTTGGCAGAGCAGAAGAGTAATACAAACCTGAGAGATAGCGTGCGCAAAATTGCAGCTGAGAACTCGAAAGGAAAGGGGCCTATCGATATCCAGGGCCAGTCTCTGAGTCGTCTGGAGAACAATGGTGAAGATCCTCAAGTTCGTCACGCTTCTCCGAGAATCACTGCTCCGTCACATGGCCAGTCATCAGTTAGGGTAGATGATGGCTGGTCGGAACCGACGGATTTGGAGATCGAAAGGTTACCCCCTCAAACTTCTAAGCGATGGGAGCCAAGTGCGAACGCTCAATTCGGCAGTGTTCAGAACAGACGGAAAGACACTATTCGAACGCAAACACCTTCTTCTCCGATTTCACCCAACCATATCGACTTCCAGAGAGATGCCGCTCTCGGGAAGTTGACTACTTCGTATGGCGCTGGAATAAGATCACCGCTTCCCAATACCACACCTGGTGTACGCAACGACTTTGACCCTATTTATAGAAAGCCCATGTTTCCCGTGGCAAGACCTACATCACCTGTGTCCCAGTCCAACTACAGTGCGAGGCCACAAAAGAGATGGGACAATGATCAGATCACCAGGTCTCCTCCTCAGTCTCCTCTACCGCCACCACCACCCCATAGCACGGGGCCAGCCAACAATTTTGTCAACTCCGCGGCAGAGATAGCAAAGAGAAAGTACTGGCAAGAACGCCCACCGTCAGAAGCCGGATCCTTCGATGAAATAGCTTACGAATTGCAATCTCTTCAGCTTGGAGAGTCGGTCAGCGTGGCTGGACGGGTATACGCCCCAAGAGCAGTACCAACACAGCAAGCCAATCAAACAAGACCAGACAACTTTGAAGAAAGACAGAAAGAAGCACTGTTTAGGTTTCTTCCACTGTGTCGAAAAGCCATGTCTGAATACAATGAACATTATTCAAAATATCGGAGCGCACTGCAGAATGGAAATATGTCTATACAGTCATACGACGCGCATATGGGATATCTAGCCAGCAACATTAAAAAATCGCTTGCTCATTCGTCGAAAACAACTGGCTATGTGGTACATATTCCTGCCGGTATGGATTACACCAAGAGACTGCGCTAACAATACCAGATTCTCAAAGACGAAAACTCCATTCTCAACGCCATGGACACGTCAGACGGGTATGCTGTTTACCAAGACATGCTTCACACCACCGATCCCGCCCTATGGCAGCGTCTCGAAGATCAATACCAACTCGCCCACCCCATGCAGAATCCCAGCCAAGCCCGCGAATCGAACTCCAAGACAGCGCGCCGTGTAGGTGGCAAAATCAGCCGCTTCCTCCTCGCCGCGCCCTCGGACCCCGATCTCAAAACCCACTCGACAAAACGCAAACCCACGTTCTGGAACACGCCTAGCATCCCCACACATCTACTCTCCGCACAGACTGACACCAAAGGCAAAGGCAGAGCAGACACCAACCCCAACACCATCCCCATAACTTCGTCCACCCTTCAAAACTCCGCCAGTAGATATACCGGCACGACAGCGGTTACTCCCACCCCAAGCACCTCCAGCAAAACTTCCACCCCCAAGTCCAAAACTCGCACACTCCCCTCTTTCAACCCCGCGTTCAACGCCTACGTGCGCCACTCCCCCTCTCTCGTTGCGGAAACGGACTATTCCTCCTGGCCCGAGGGCGACAGCCAGGGAAATTGGCGGGATGTGCGAGTACCGAAGCCGAAGCCGGGGCCGACGATGAGGGGTGGCGCGGGTAATGTGTCGAAGAAACAGAGGTGCAAGGAGGAGTGGTTGGGGTCGGCGTTTGGGTGGTAGTAAGTCGGGGACTATAGAGGGGAGGAAGGGGAAAAAGATGGAGGGAGTGTTGCTAGGGGATGGTTAGGGTAAGTTGAGGCGGGGATTTCGGATAGGATGACGGTGTTTGGGGCTTTGAGGGTTGGGGAGTACGTCTTATGCATGTGTGCAAGAGAAATGTATTCAGGATGGATTTTGGGGCTGGGAGTTCATGGATACATAAAACTGCATTGCTGGCCGGGAATTCTGAGGAGGTCATGTGTGCTACTGAGTGAGGTTTTGTGGGTCGAGCAACTGCTGGGGAGATTAAGCGCCCCCCCAGTTACACATTGGAAAGTCGATTCAATGACGTAGTTGATGTGAAGTGTTCAAACTTGCTTTGAAATGAATTCGTAATATGATACAACAGCTGGAGAGCCAGTCCAAATCAGACGCTCCATCTACAGCCAAACTATGGTACAACATGCCAAATATGCCTCAAGATATGGTACAGTAGACTCTTGTCCGGATCCGCGTGGGAGGAGAGGGTATACTACAGCGAACAGAGAAGAGAACATCCATCAACGCCATGAACACAAAAAGCAAAACCATTGACATGGTCACTCACATTCATCCAACTTCCCTATCCCCACAGCATCCAGCGCACATTCCACCGCCGCGCTCCTATCCCAGAAATACTCGCGCATAAACGTCCTCATCATGTCGAGCGCAGACACGGCGGAATTACTACTCCATAACTTGTCGTGGCGCTCCCACGGCGTACTGCGCCATGAGATCTCGGGGAAACGCTGCTTAAGCGCTGGTAGCAGGCTTCGGGGCGCAGCTGCTCGGCGTTCATTGCAAATGCCCGTCTGCGCCAAGTGCAGGATGCCCGAGACGATGCTAATGATGGCGATGAGATTGGGTCTTGCGCATTGGCAGTTGAGGAAGAGGGTTGCCGAGGGCGGCAAGGGGGTTGTGGAGAAGGAGCCTGGGATGAGGAGGATGTCGAATTGCGGAGCATTTTGAAACGAATTCTATACGCCATGATTAGAACTTGCTTTTCCTAGATATTTCTTTTTTTTTAAGGGAGGTGTCGATGGAGAGGGTTGGAACGGGGCATGTTGGAACCTTTTACTCCCTGCCAGACTTGTCTCTCAGATGACTGCCTCGCAAAAGGTAGCCAAGATCAGGGCTTATCCGGCGCGACCGAGAATGGCTTCTTGGCCAGGAGTCGGGTTGGGGTCGATCGTGTGGCTAGCTGAAGTAGCAATTTGAGCTGATGCTCACCGTTACTGGGATGCGGCCACCGGATGAGACGGGGAAGGATCCCTCTCCGCTGGCTGTGACGTATCGGACGTCGATTTCGTCGAGAGAGTCTTCTAGGGCGGCAGGAGAAGCGTTGAGTTTGTTGAGTCTGTTTCTGCCGACCATGGTGAGGAGGTCGAGGGCGGCGAAGTCGACCATTTGGGTTTGGTCTTGGCTGAGTATTATGACGCCGATTCTGAGCGATGATTTTGAGGGAGGTATGTAATGCATGTCGAGGTCTTCTGCCGATGTTGAGGATGTTGTGCAGGAGTAGAAGAGAGCCTCAGCACTTGGGAAAGAGGTGTTGTAGCTTCTTGGTGACGGCATTTCAAATCGAATACAAAGTTCTCAAGGTAGACAGTAATCGTAACGAAGAGACAATTGATGAAAGTTGCAGATAAGAAAGAGATGTGAGGTAGACTTCAGGAAGAACGGAAGACCAAAGCAACCGCTTGAGGTGGATGAAGTATCAGATGGTAGCCTGAGGTGCAGTCTTATACTCGAGCTCAGGCTCATGTGCGCCAGAGGAGCAATTCCACGGCCACAAGCGTCATAGTGAACCTCGCATTCTGTCGATGCTGCAGGTAAACACGTTGCTGCGGTTCGCTTACGTCGCGGGCCTTTTCCGAATCCGCCCGAAGCTGCCTCTTCACAACAAATGCAGTGAGTGTTCTTCGTTCTTCTCATGTTTTCGTCCGCTTCAGTAGATGCATCTATACTTTTTCAAGCCAATCAGGCTATTATACAATACAGAGTGTGCGCATGTTGTTGCCTGGCGTGCACGTAACCATCATGGCTGCCAGGCAGAAACAATTAGCTAGGACGTCGTTGGACAGCCTCTACGCGACACGGCACGCAAGACGGGACCTCCGAACGCGGGTAGAGGATCACAGGGCATGGTAAGCAAGGCTATGCGTGCGGACCTGCGGTGTTCCGTTTGTTGTTGTCATTGGCCCTGCCTTATTTGGGACACCGAGCTCACATGCCACGAGTTGAAGTCGGAGCGCTGCATCGTCATCTCCACAACCATCCCCTATTCTCTCGTATCCCGATTCTATCTTCGTCGCGCCCATCTCCCGTAATCAATGCATGGTTACTGGCAGGTGACATTCAAAAGTTTGACGTCTGGGCTTTAAGGCGTACAGCTGTGTCACAAACGTCGGCTAACACTCCCGCGACTTCATTTATGATAAGCTGGACGTTCATTCATGTCAACGATGAGTCAAAATGGGAGTTTGCGTGCACTTCATAAATTTGGACGATACACAACACGAGAACTATCGCAATGTTACACGCTCAACAAGGAGAAGATCTGTTCCCACAGGTATCAACATCCATCGACCTCTCCAGTCCAGGGGTATCACAACCTCAAGCGATCCATCACAAAAGACACAACCACTTCCATCCACACATCACTCTCCAAAATTATCCTCACAAACAAAACATAAATTGTCCTATCTACCAAACTCTCAAGCCCCTTCACAAATCAAATCAAAGTCCGGAAAGTTCGGATCCGGCCCAATATTGATCGACTGCAAGGCGGTATTGAAGTCCTTGATCGTGGTGGCATCTAGTGCGCTCTTACACTGATCTGTTCTTTCGTCAGCGTCCATTTCTTCTTCGTGTATAGAAGGAGGGAAAGAAGTAAGGGGAGGTAAAACTTACTCTTCTGCTCGTCGCATTGATTGACTGTAATGCCTCCGTTCTGGCGTTTGTCTAGGATGGAATCGGTCTCGTTGGCGTAAACTTCTGATCTGCGGTTGCGGTCGTTGTTGTTGTTATTGTTGCGGTCATTGTTGTTGTCGTTGCCATCTCGATTTCCATTCCCATTCTGGTTTCCATTGCCATTTCCGTTCCCATCTCCATTGTTGTTATTGTCCCCATTTCCATTTCCATCTCCATTGCCGTTGCCATTTCCATTGCCGTTCCCATTATCGCTCTGTTGTTTCCTCTGCTGCCCACTATTCCCCCCTCCACCCCCATTACTCTGCGCCCTAACCTGCCCACCATTCCCGTTCGCAACCGCCTGACACCCCTGAAACTGATTATCACAGCTCCTCCCAGCCGCGCTCTGGAAATCATTAAACGTGTCCCCATCCACCCTAAACGGGCGTTCCGTATCCCCGGAGTTCGTAATCGGCGACGCGCGCACGCCGCCCAGCGCGGATGTGAATATTTGCAGGTCGTTGAGCTGTCGCAGGAACAGTTGGTGACGCGGGATCAGGCTGATTTCAAAGTCGCTGGATACGAGGGCGGGGGAGGGAGAGGCGTGGGAGAAGGCCGGGAGGGCAAAGAGGAGGGAGAGTAGAGTTGAGGGGAGAAGGGAGAGCATTTTGCGTCGGGTTCGCCGTTGTCGTCGTGGGGGATTAAGTGCGTCCAGCGCGTTCTCGTGAGTAGGTAGAAAATGAGCGGAGGTATATTGCGCGAAGTCGCAGACTTGCGGACCTCACGCCTGGCGGACATGAGGCGCATATGTAGGCCTGGCGCGGAGTTTGAGCGCATATGCTCGCTTCCCACGTTCTCATGCTGGCGCTGTTTAGGGCTGAGGGCGCGTAACTAGGATTGGTAGTGTAGCGGTGGTGTTGCGACAGCGATGAAACGCGAGACATCCTTCCGCCCCTGCATATCCGGACCCCATGGATATAAGAACGCAATGCTTGGAATAGTGCCTGAATGCCTTGCAAAACAAAAGATGACACGTGAATAAAGTCATGTAGATCGTAATGTGAGGTATGAAACTTGCTTGGTAGCTTCTGAGGTTGGGTATTCTATGACGGTACACAGACGAAATAAATTAGAGAATGCTAATTACAGCTTTTATGAGCGGTGCTGCAAATGCAACGTCGCTTGATAAAAAGAGTGGACGAGCAGTTCGAGCAGCTCGATACCTCTTTGTAATATACCCTGATGTTATGCTCGCGCGGTGATTCCAAAGCAAGAATGCTGCCAGATCGCTCGCAATGCTGAACATCAAACCCAATACATGTGACAATCTCCCATATACACAAATCGTGTGGAATAGCTCATCGTGTAGCACCGTATGGTACCAGACACGTGAGAGCTTCCACATCAAAACCTCAAAGCCGCTAAATGGTCGTTAGTATCGTGAGCAGCCGTTGCTAGGCCGCATATGTACGTCGCCGGCTATCGGCAGCTTAGAAGTTGGCTGCGGCATTCGGGCGTCCACCAGGGTTGTGGTACTGCTCGAGGTTCGACTGGAATGGCGAAGCTCCGGTACCGTTCTGTGGCTTGTCGCCAAGAGCAGCGCCGGTGTTGAGGTTCAGGTCGTCATCGTCGGCAGTCACCTTGTTCTGACGCTTCCTCATGCGCCAAAAGACGAGTGCGATGCCGCCAAGGAGCAGGGCACCGCCAATGCCGCCGACGACACCACCAATGACCTTCTTGTTCGAGTCGCTCAAGCCGTCGCTGCTGTCGGTGTTCTTCTGCGTGGCTGGGGCAATGGTCGCTTCCGCTTCACCGGTGGTGACGGGAACAGACTCGACTCCAGAGACAGTGGATTCGGCTACATCTCCATTGGGGAGCGTCGTTCGAGAGACAGTAGTAAATGGCTTGGGAGAGAATGTGACAAGAGGAGTCTTGATAGTGATGGGCGTAGTTCGGGACGGGTCAGGATCCACGAAACTTGACTGCGGGGCGGTGGTGGGACGTTGCGACTGTCCGCGGGTAGTGCTCGCGGCAGGTGCCTGTGATGGTGCTGCTGCTGACGACGGCGGGGGTGCAGCCGAAGTTGGCTCTGTCGTGGGATCGGGAGTGGCAGACGGCTGGGGTGTCTGCGATGGTGGCGGGGCCGCCGATGATGCTGGCGGTGGTGCTGCAGAGGATGCGGGAGGTGTCGATACGGGTGCGTTGTTGTTGCCGGTTCCTGAAGCTTGCCTGTAGGTGAGAGGTCAGTGCCTGCATTCGCCGTCGCATTCCTCGTAACGTGACCGAGTGCTTACCTCTTAACGCCGTGGTGGATGTACTCCTCGATGCCGTCGAGGTTGAAGGCCGACGACAGCGCAAAGAGCGCAAAGAGGGCGAATAGCCACGAGTTGCGCAACATTTTTGGTGATGTGGTGAGTGCAGCAGCGGCAGATGGCGGATGTGGTTGCAGTGCCGGGCAGATCGTCGGCGCAGGTTGACGCGTTTCACGAAAACCGTTTCAGGGCGCAGTTCAAGGGAATAGGTGTGACTGTGACTAAATGTGGTGCAGCGAGCGTTTGTTGAAGTCGAATATTGGCAGCGAAGGTGTGGTGAAGCGAGCGGATGGTGGAGGGTAGAAGGACGGCGGGCTGAGACTTGTCACGAGGCGAGTAACAGCACTTAGTCGCTGGGGACGCTGGCATTTCATCTCTCGCGCTGCAACGGTGCCTTTGCGCCTATGCCAAATATAGCCGCCGTCGCACGTGCCCTGCAGCTTCCCGCATCCAGACTGCTTGCGTCCACGGCGTGGAGAAAACTCTGGCGCCCAACAGAAGTCTTGCAATCCGCTGCTCCTGATTCGTGATGCCTGCTCGATGCTTGACGTCTGTACAAATACGCTGCAAGTCCGGCCAGCTGCGAGCTGTTCCTGAGCGTACACGCGTCCTTGCTGCACCAGCGTGAGCGTCTCATTTTTAGAGCCGTCGAGCCGTCGAGGCGCCATCCCTGCCATCCTTGTTGTTGCTGCGCAATTCGTCGACCAGCCCAGCAGCCCAGCAGCCAGCATCCACATCGGCTCTTATCCTTGTCTGGCATCCGTTCCGCCTCACCACTGGGGGTCCTGCGTCATACCTTGGAAATTTGCAAGTCTATTCGAGGTCCAGGAGAGAGAGAGCATTCCTTGACCAATCGCCCCGTTTGCACTTGCGTCGTACGAACACCACCAGCATGCAGTGGGCCACAGCCGCCATGTCGCATGCCAGCATATCGTTGACTACCAACGAGGCTCTGTCGGGTGTCTTCGGCTCCATCTCGTTGGCATCGTGGATCTTCCTGCTGGTAAGTGAAGAGAGTCAGTTGCCATATCGATTTCGCCTTATATTCAGCGTCTCATTAAGCTCCCAACCGAGCAGCTCAAGCACGTGAAGCCATGCGACCTGAGCTATCGCTTTACACCTTACCGGCAAAAGTCATGCTTTATTGGAAGCACGCGACCTGCCCTTCACCCCAGCTAACCCACCCCAGGTTCCCCAACTGATCGAGAACTACAAACAGGGCTCCGCGGATGGCATCTCCCTCGCCTTCCTCACTGTCTGGTTCATTGGCGACATCACCAACCTCGCCGGCGCACTCTGGGCCGGACTCGTACCTACCGTCATCGCCCTCGCAATCTACTTCTGCTTCGCGGACCTGATCCTCATCTCGCAGTGCGTCTACTACAACCTGAAGAACTCGCGCCGTACGCGCAAGTCTTCTACACGCAGCACAGACAGCGTCGAAGCGCCTCTACTCGGTCGTCGGGACTCGAGCAACATCGGTCTTCCGGGCAGCCACCGCCGCGATTCGCAAGCAAGTCGCCGCCGTCGCGCAAGCTCATTGCCCACAATCGCGGATGTCGAGGCTGGAGGTAGCGAGTGGATCAAGAATGCTCTGAGCATCGTCGGTGTCTGCATCGTTGGCGCTGCAGGATGGGCGATTGCGTGGAAGACTGGCGTCTGGGCACCGCAACCTACCAACGCGGATGAGGGAGCAGATATCGCTCTGGGCGCGCAGATTCTAGGTTACGCCAGTGCTGTGTGCTATCTTGGCGCGCGCATTCCCCAGATCATCAAGAACCAGCGCGAAAAGTCCTGTGAAGGCCTTTCACTCCTTTTCTTCATGCTGAGCTTGCTGGGAAATGCGACATATGGTGCAGGAGTAAGCTCAACCTGCGATTTGATTTGCAACAAGACAGCTAACATGCGTAGATCCTCTTCCACTCGCAAGAGAAAGAGTACCTCCTAACCAACTTGCCCTGGTTGATCGGCTCTCTCGGTACCATGGTAAGTCGTTTGTTTGAGAACTGCATGTGATACATACTAATTCTTTGAAGGTCGAAGACGCCATCATCTTCATCCAATTCCGCGCTTTCGGTGACGCCGAGACGACATCTGCTCTAGAGGCATAGGATCTCTGTTAGACTAACCAAAAAAATATACGGGTTTGGGTTTCGGCGTTGTGTATGTATCTATGGGAACGCTCGGGTCGACAAAAGTTTGGAGATTTCATTTCACATCTGGTCATTGATACCCGTTCTTAGTGGTCACGGATATACTGTTGTATTTGTAAGACGCCTATGCTAGACATCAATGCATGTTTGTATATTGCTAGCCTCAAACATGTTCCTGAGTTGGGATGCTTCCAAGTGAACTAAACATCTCTGCAATCTTAGCATAGACGACGTTCTAACAATCGCGCAATATCTATAAATAAAAAACTTAGGCTAAGCTTCACCAAGTCTTCGAAGTTGTGGTAGACGATCACGTGATCGTATGAACTGACTTCAGAAAGTGCCTTGTGCGCACGCGACTTCCGAACCACTCAATGACATACCAAAATCACCAAAGCTACGATAACAGATGTTTGCCATCTGCTACGCGTACCAAACTAATGCACCTACGATAATCAGCCCCTCGGCCTCAAGTGTGAATCGTCACTCTAACGCATTCTTGAAGATGTGATGCATCATAGCGCCACCCACAACCTTCATTTGTGTGCGGAAGGCTTGCGCTCAGTCCTACTGCACATGGCCTAGTATATGTGTCAGAACAATAAATCAGGATTGAACTTTCGATGCCACCAAAACTGCCACCAAAGCCGCGGCCCGTCACAGCTAAAGCGCTGCAAGCCCTTCTCACACGCATCGGATCGGCCTCATCAGGGACCAAGGATGTACTTCACGAACGCTTTCAACGCGACGTGGCGCACTCACGTCTGTTCGCCCTGCGCCCAGAATGGCAAGCTCGACAGAAAAAGAAACATGGCAGACAACTCCGCATTCTCAGCATCGACATGGGCATCAAGAACCTCGCCTTCTGCGATGTCTCCGTCGATTACAAAAATGGAAACGCCACGAATCCCACTATGGATATAATGAGATGGGACAAGATCAATCTCGTAGACGCGACGAGGGACTTGCGGCGTCCTGGACTCCAAGCTAAGGACCACGCTAAAGATGCTGAAGATGTGGATCCATACTCACTCCCAGTATTATCACGAACAGCGTACTGGTTCATCAAGCAAGAAGTGCTAGCAGTCGCCCCAGACATTATCCTCATCGAGAGCCAGCGCTGGCGCTCAGCTGGCAGCGCGGCAATCCTGCAATGGACAGTGCGTGTTAACACACTCGAAGCGATGCTATGGGCTGTACTAGAAACTTTGCGCACAGAACGTCTAACATCCCCGTCCAAAATCAAAAACGAAGAATCTTGCAAGCTGGATTTTGAAGTCTATGGCGTCGATCCAAAGCGCGTAGGCCAGTTCTGGCTCGCACAGCACGCGCGCGCTCGAGCGGAGGATCTGGATCAGGCAGTCGAGGCGCTGGCTTTGGAAGATACTCCCCCAACCACCAAGGCCGCAACGAAAAAGATTCCGCGCAGCAAGGCGGAAAAGAAAGCAAAGATTGCTCTGCTGCGCTCGTGGCTGTCTATAGAGCCGGCGTCGACTGCATCTTCAACGCCAGATTCTTCACCGGTCATATCGATTAATATTGGTCCTGCTGCCGTTATGGCGAGGGAGGCTCTTCGCTTGCCTGCCCCGGGGAAGGAGGAGAAGACGAAGAACACGAAGAGTAGTGAAGAGGGTAAGGATATAAAGAAACTCGATGATATCACGGATTGCTGCTTGCAGGCTGCGGCATGGATTGCGTGGGAGTCGAATCGATTGCAACTTTACAACGTTTGGGACGCGAAGAGGGGGAAGGATAAAAATCTGACCGAGCTGGATGACGGTATTCTCAGAGACATGGTTGAGGTAGCTGGCGAGTGATGAAGCATGTTTGCGATTTTTTTTCTCAAGAAAGTTAGGGCATGGTTACTTCGTGAAGCTCCATGTGGACGAATACACGTTAGGAGCCATACGTATAAGAACGATTAAATCAACTCCTCGAACCTATTTGGATACCGAAGTAGCCTTTGGCACATATTCTAACGTCATCGTGTGTCCCGTCAAATCCTCGCTCTTCATCTCCTCCCCTCCCCAATCCGATCTGCGAATCTTCACATGCCCCGCCCAACGCAAACAACCCCACCCAACTGACTCCACCCCACTCAATGACGTGTACACCCCCTCTTCATTTAGTCACCGCTCTCTTTGTCAAACCTCTGTAAATCGCCACCCCTCTGTAAAACCTGTTTTGAAGTAACAATATATTCTATGCAATTTTTGAAATCTGTCAGAAGTCTTAATTTCCCATCGACTGGTCTCAGTGGCGCAATGGTAGCGCGTTGGACTTCTACCACTTATTCTGGTCATCCAAAGGCTGCGGGTTCGAGCCCCGCCTGAGATGCTTTTTGCCTTTTTGCTGCGCTGGGGAGACCTTTTTTTATTAGGGATGGATGGATAGAGTGAATGATGTGGAGGGGTGAGTGGTTTTTTTGTGATGGGTGCGGGCGGGGGAATGTGTGGATTTGCGCATGGCCGTGTGTGCGAACATCAAAGTTCAAAGTGCGGTATTAGAGACACATGCCATATTTAGATGGGTAGGAAGAACATTCGACGCAAATCACCTAGGAAAGTCTTGGAAGTTCTTCAAGAAAGCATGTCAAAGACACGCGAGAACGCTTTTCATTCCTCATTGCTAGCCGGCAGACGGCGCACGCAGCTAGACGGTAATAATACAAAGCGCCACCCACGCAAACCATATCGGTTGTCCATTTCACCCATATCATACCCAATAATCCCAACATGACTTTTCGTTACGCCAACTAACAACAGCCTCACCAGGTGCCGCGATTAATCGTGCCCATCCCGTGAAGCTTGAATATTACGAAATTTCCTCGAGAGATACAAAGATGATAACGTGACTAGGCCAGCCAGTCAGCGTCTTCTAGAAGCAGAAAATATGTTGGAGAGATCACAACTGCTCGCGCTCGTTGAAGCTCTCGACGCGGTCGGCGAAAGATCGCGTCAGACCGACAGAGGCCCAGAAGTCGTCGCTGACGTCCTCCCTCCGCGACAGTCGCTCGAGTAGCGAGCGCGCCTCGCGTAGCTCCTGATCAAGCGCTGGTGAGTTGATCGGGATGAGAGAATTCGGCATCTCGTCGTCGCTGGCTGGGAGAGGCGCGTCCACGGGGCCATCCAAATCCACAGGACCGTCCACAGGCCGGTCGTGCCCACGAGGCGATCTGTATGGGCTACTCATGACGCCGCGAAGACTTCTAGGCTGCGTGGAGTGCGACCCATAGAATCCTCGAACATACGCGCTGGCATCGCGCGTGCGCTCCATGACTCTCCTGGAGTATCGCTCGGTGTCGCGGAGCGGAGGCTCGTCGGAGAAGTACGAAGGGCGGCTTCTGCGGCGAAGTGTGATGGGGTTGTAGCGCTGCCTGATTGGATCTGCAGGTGGCGCTTCTTCTTCAGCCTCGGTGTCTGAGGCAGTGTCGTCGTCCGATGTGTC
This sequence comes from Parastagonospora nodorum SN15, assembly GCF_000146915.1. Taxonomy (NCBI): domain Eukaryota; kingdom Fungi; phylum Ascomycota; class Dothideomycetes; order Pleosporales; family Phaeosphaeriaceae; genus Parastagonospora; species Parastagonospora nodorum. Next base: position 1,192,888 of record NW_001884555.1, read on the forward strand.
GCAGGCGCGCATGAATTGCTCGTTGTCTGGCTGCGAAGGTCGTCGCGACGGAACCGTGAGATGTGTTCGCGAAGAGGACGCTGACGTGTTGGAACTACCAGCGCGCGAGCTGGGGTGCGAGTTTGAGAACGAGGCTGAAGCGGCTGCAGACGCGAAGGATGACTCTGCGGTTGGTGCGATTGTGTCTGGAACGATGCCGCCGTAGAAAGTCTCCCATTGCGACCCTTCGTCCTCAGGACTGATGCTGCGCTCGCGGTCGCCCAGACCATCCACAGTGGTGGCTGGGCTCCAGGACTCGCGCAGGGAGCTGGCCGGCAGAGGCCCATCGGCAATGTTACGGCGACCCATCCTGCGTAGAGGCGGGAAGCTGACGGCGTTGTAGTCGGTACGTGAATGCTCGTCCTCAACATCATCTGCACTATTGCCTCCCCTGAGCGCCGAATGCTCGCTGGGAAAACTCCGTGCTCGCTGCCGTTCAATATCTGCCCGTACAAAGTTCATTCCCTCCGACACGATGTGCCTGATTTCTTGCCTGCTGAACTGTCGGATCCCGATTTCAGCGTCGAGTGCTGCCGCCGCGGGCGCAAAGTTTGGTGTCAGGGCGGGGAGAGGACGTTCGTTGTGCGCACTTGCGCGTCTCTCGTCCTCACGTGCTTCGCGATCCAGATTGTTCTGAATACGGCGAAAGATGGCGTCTTCGGGCTGCAGACTGGGGGTATCTCTTGGGGAGTCGCGGAAAGCAGACCTCGAGACCTCGGGAACCGGTGGAGGGGGCAGGCGCGTGCGAGCATGCGAAGGGCGAGCGACTGGGAGTTCATGACGCGGCGAAACACGTGCAGCAGAAATGAGGAAGTCGGTATCGAATGCGCTCTGCGATCTCGGCGATCTCGTGGGTCGCATGCGACGGCGGATAGGCGAGCGCTGCCCCGTCACGTCGGCGCGCAACACGTCTTTCTGCTTCGCATCGTCGCGAGAAACGTTCCAGCCGATTGGGATGCCCATTGCGCCGATGTTTGGTGTGGAGACGGGACGAAAATGATGGAGTGGAGTTGTGGTGATGATGCAGACGCGCCCTGACGAAGGTTCGTAGGGAACGGGGGGGACGAGCTAAGCCCCGAGGCAACGGCGCTAAAGGGATGTGAGGCTGAACCTCCGGAATGAAACGGCCGTCGGATATGCTCGCAGGTGCAGCTGCCACAACGATCTTGATACTGTAGGATGGAGAAGGCACTCGCGACAAGGCTCGAGGCAGTGTGATATCTCCTCTGTTTGCTGTAGCCATCTTCAAGTGCGCCCAACAAACAGATGAACACGGTCGGCAGGCGCGACTAGCGTAGTTGCCACTTGCGGCAAGGGCGATCACCTCGTGGCTTCCTGTCCAATGCAGCATTTGAGTCACTACCATCTGACAGGAACGAGTTTCAGACGTCAACACATGTCTGCCTAGGCCGCTGTCCCTAGCACCGTTGACTTGTACAGCGTACGACGCTTAGGAGCTTGCAAGAAGTGGCGCATGGATTGCTAAGAAAAGTTGAGTCAGCCGCATATCAAAATCTTCGATTCGAGATAGACCACTTCAGCGACCTTCCGCTGGGGAGGTACACATGAGGCGAATGAACGTTGAAGGGGCACGAATATCATGATTCAGCCTGGCTTGGAGCGAATTAGCCTTTTGCTCAAAGATGTCGAGTTTCCTTGGAAAGCCATCCACGTCGCTGGCACCAATGGCAAAGGATCAATCTGCCACTACGCAGCAAGCATCCTGAAGCGAAGGACTATCCGCGTAGGTACCTTCAATTCACCGCATCTTGTAGACAGGTATGTGCATTGTCACGTGCGTTCTATACCCTCCTAACTATTGCTAGGTGGGACTGCATAAAGATCAATGGCGAGCCAGTCTCAAAAACTAGCTTCACCACCATTGAGAAACAGTTTCTCACACGCAACCTGACCGAGGAAATAAATGCTTCTCCCTTTGAGATCCTCACAGCCACGGCATTAGCCTGCTTCAACAAGGCAAAGGTTCAAGTTGGCATTGTCGAAGTAGGCATGGGCGGCAGGTTGGACGCGACCAATATCATCAACAACCAATGTATCTCTGTCATCTCCAAGATTGCAAGAGACCACGAAGCCTTCCTCGGATCCACTCTAGAGGAAATCGCCAAACACAAAGCTGGCATCCTCAGGCCGAACGTCCCGTACACTGTCAACCCTGAAAACGAATTCCATGTCCAACATGTCATTGACGAGTATGCCAAAGAAATTGGCGCAGGACCGCGTCTATTCCCCGACTCGCCAGCGTTGCGCAAGGGGCTCTATATGACAAAGGATTGGAGAGCCTTTGCTCAACCCAAGGCTACATGGCAGCGTGACAATGCCGCCCTCGCAATTGTTGCCGTCAAACGAGCCATGAAGGGCTTGGGCACAATCGAAGACGACATGATCGCAAACGAACTTACCAAAATCCGCACTCAAAGAGTAACAGGGCGTCTAGAGTCGACCAAAATTGTGCCCGTCTTCGGAAGCGCGGGACTTCCAGGACGACAGATCCTCGTCGACGGCGCGCACAACATCGATGCAGCCCACGTGCTAAACGACTGGGTCACTAAAACAGAAAGAAAACCAAAGGACTGGCACAAGGAATCGTCCAAGTTGCATGGAAGGCCAGTAACATGGGTGCTCGCCATGACTGCCGGCAGAGACGCAGAAGCCTTTCTCAAAATCCTGCTCCGCCCTGGCGACAAAGTCGTAACCACATCCTTCGGCCCCGTAGACGGCATGCCCTGGGTCCAACCCATCGATCCCGACGTACTCCTCAAAATCGTAGAATCCATCCACCCAACCATCACCGCTCTTGCCATGCCACCGGGCGCCAGCCCCCTCCGCGCACTCTGCGCAGCGAAATACTTGACAAACTCGTACTTTGACGCCCCCATCGTCCTGACCGGCAGCTTGTATCTAATCGGCGACCTGCACCGGGCTATGCGCCACCCCAACGGCAAAGACGGAACTTTCAACAGCAACTTATTCTGGACGCAATCGATCTTCCAAAGCGAGCGGGCCATGATGCTAGAAATGCAGAACGAAGAACGCGAGCGCGTGAAGCGCCTCATGACCCTGCGAGACACCAATATCCCGATCTCAGAGGACGAGATGCCGACGCAGAAGCGGGAGAACATGGTCGCCGCCGTCGAGCAGCTCGAGAGGGAGATCGATCTTATCCAGATTGAGCAACAGCAGGTGGCGGATAGGACGCTCAAGGCTCCAACGCAGAGTGCGGATGTCTCGTGGAGGTTCACCGAGACCAAGTCTGCGCCGAAGATCCCCACGAGCCCGAGGAAGACGATTGAGGAGAGGCAGAACGCGCTGGCTTCGAGTGAGGTCCCGTTGAGGTTCCAGAAAGTCGCGCCTGGGCTGAATAGGTTCAAGCTGGGTGAAGACAGGCAGAACAGGATGCCTCAGAGAAAGGCAAGCTCCGTGTGGACCATGGATAGACCGGAATCGGGTGAGAAGAGGGAGAGCACGCTGCCTCCGAGCGAGCACATGCTTAATCCAAATGTTCGCCGGCCTGACTTCCTGCGCCCGGGAAATCAGGATGATGAGGTCAAGAACGACTAAGCCAAATAACTTGAGCAGAGCGAAAGAGAGGAACACAATATGGGCAATCACGTTGGACGGCCGGAATTCAAGATAAGAAAGAGGTAAGGAAAGCAGTTTGTGAGCATTTATGGAGCAAGTGCGCGTCATGTACAGGCATGTCCATTGTAAGATATTCGAGGGTTTTGTACATAGGAACATTTCACGACGTAATTCAACATTCTACAATCAAGATCATGCACAAGATTGAGAAGAGGAAAATGGCGGGCATGAACTGTCATTCAGGTATCATTTCACACAAGCCTTTCACTCTCTAGAAAAGTAGTAGTAGCTACTCAGCGACCCGCCGGAACGCCATGCTTTTTGATATTGCATCCCAATCCCATTTCATTCGTCTTGAACTAGCATTCTCTACGCGTCCTCGACGACCTGGGTGTGCAGACCCTTGGGGTCCTTGACGTTGACGGCCTGGACGTAGGAGTAAAGCTTCTCCTTGGCGCCCTCCTCGTCGTTACGCTTACGGCTGATGCGAACACGGAGGCGGAAAGGAACGCCCTTGATGCCGGATTCCCAGACCTTCTTGTTCAACTGGGGGTCGAGGCGGACATCCTTGGTGCCCTGGGCAACGTTAGCATGCCGTTGCATAAAGTATTTGCAGTAATTGCGACGACACAAAAGTGCCGCGCGACAAGAATCCACATACCATGGCCTTCTCAGCAAATCCGCGGATCTCCTTGATCGCCCTGGGAGCCCTCTTCTTGAAAGAGACACCGTGGACCTGTTGACCCCATGTATTAGCCTTATGTTCTTCTTCAGTCTTCCGCCCGATACCCGCAGGGAGCCGGAAACGAACATCCAAGAGACGATCAGTAGCAAGTGCTGCTACCATTCAGATCGTCCTGCTCGAATGTCCGTCCCCAGCTGTGCAGGCCATCGTTGGACTTCACCAAACTGAATCAACATACTCGCTTGTGTAGGTGGATGGTGTATTCGCGGGCGACGACATCGGCGATGGCGCTGCGGCCGGTCTTGCCGGCGGTCTTCTTGCCAGTCTTTGCTGAAGGGGCCATTTTCTGTGGATTGGTTAGCTGTTGTTCGAACTTCGAATGGGGATGCGCGTGCGCAATGTACAGCGTCGTAAAAGCGCGATGCAATTATGAGTTCAAAAGGAAAGCAATCGTACGTACTGACAGAGTTCCTCGCTGTGGGTTAGTTGACGATGAGATTCGAGTGGCTTGAAGTTCAAAGTTCCCTCAAGCACGACGATTTTCGTGTGCTGTGGGTCGGCGCTAGTAAGCGACCCGACACACGTGACGGAACTTCACGAACTGCAGGTGCAGTCAACACGATGTTGTAAAGGTGGGTATCATTTCGTGTACAATAATAACATGGTACTTCTCGTCATGCCGGGCTTTTAGGTTATCGTAGAGGTAGCCACCAATCAAAATTCCCAACGCCTTTTGACCATGCTTGAACGCCTTTTATGATGCTAGCGATGCCCAGGTAAATCAAATCCTCTCCCGTCTACCTCGCCTTCGTCATCGTCATCTTCTTCATCGGACTCTTCGTGCTCGCTCTCGTCAGTACTGCTGTCGTCATCCTCCTCATGCGCATTCAGGGTGCGCTCCAGTCGTCCGCCGTCCTCGCCCCAGAACTGCAAGCCACCCGGATCGTGGTCGTCTGTAAGGTCCAGCGCGGGTACATCTTCCAGCCCAGGATTGAGATCATCTCTGAATCGCGCAAGTGATTGTGTAAACCTCTCGATTACGTACTGCGGAAGAGACGGCTCCTTGACGACAGTACCATCTGTAGCCGTACGCTCGCGACGATCGTCATCCCCAAGATCGATGACAGGGACGTCGTCGACATGTATATCGCCTGACGGGTTGAGATAGTCGTACATGGACTTTCGCACACGCTCTAAGACCTCCTGTGCTGCTTCCGGCATCTGGGGCATCTGTGGGAACTGAGGTATCTGTGGAAATTGTGGCATCTGCGGGAACCTAGCCATCTGGGGGAACTGCGGTAGAGATGGGAATTGAGGCATCTGCGGCATTTGAGGCATGCGTGGCCTGCCCGGAAAATTGGGCAATTGGAATGGAAACGTAGGTAGCTGGGCGGGAAGCCATGTTTCTTCGGGCACGTCCGGCTGGAAGTAATATCGAGGCGAACGAAGCGGTTGGGAGGTTGGAGAGCTCACACTAACAGGTGATCTCGAGCCAGCATTTGCGTCTGCTTCGAGCATTGCGTTTGCGGTATCTTCGCTGTCAGCGTCATTCACGATGCGTAGTTCGTTGGTATTGTAAGAGTGACATGTCCCACACTGGTTCCCAAGCCAATGGTACCTAACCGATGACTTCGCCGAACAGTCATTACACTGAATGATGGCGCGAGTATTCTCAAACTGCTCAGGCATCGGTTGGCTCTCGATCGCGTGGGTCAACTTTTGCCACTGCAAAGCCATGCTAACAGCGCTCTTTTGGCAAATAGGACACTTGTACGCTGTCTCCATGTAGAGGTTATAGCATTCCTTATGCAAATAGTGACCACATGGCATGGATACAACGGCGGCAGACGAGGTGAAGAGATACTCGCTGCAGATAGGGCAGTCGTTATCGATGGCGTCTGCCAGACACTTGTGCTTGCCGTGATGTTGCATGCCAATACAAACGTTGCAGTCCTACCATGTATTAGATCATGACTTCTATGCCTTTGAAGATCCTTACCTTGCAGTGGTAGAAGTCTTTGCCCAGACCCGCGCCTCTCCTGCAGATGCCGCAGTCTGGACAGTGGTAGATGCTCTTCTTGCTGTTGTTGTCCCAAAGCTTGCAAATATCACAGTAGTAGCATGCCGCTGGTGTCTGGCAATTGATACAATAGTCTCCCGCCTTTTGAGGCGTTCCGCAAGCCATGCAGAGCATATGCTGGGTCAACTTCCTGTTCAGGCTGTGGTTTTCTACTGCATCGTGACAGTGCCTGCAGGTGTACCAGTGCAGGCAGTCGAAACATTGCACCTTCACATTCCGCTTGTAGTGCTGGCATCCAAGAGAAGGTGGATCTCCCGCAGCATCGTCCTCTTCCTCTTCGCCATTCTCTGCAACTGCGTGTTGACGGGGCGGGCGGTATGTAGGATTGGTGTCGCCCGGCCGCAGACTGTACGGATTCTCGGGGTCGATGTCGGACGCGGCAGATATCAACGAAGAGGCTTGCGCGTCTGAGAAGACGGAGTGGCTAGAGTTAGGCGTAAAGGGACGGTCGTGAGAGATGAAGCTGCTTGGTGACGTGGGCCGCATGTGATTGTAGCGCTCTGTCATGAGGCTATGGACCATACGCGCACGCTCCTGTTCTGTGATTTTCAGGTCTCTGATCTGGTGTATGCGGTCTCGAAGGTGTGCCATGCCATCGTCGGCTGGCAGCGACTCGGAGACTGTGGTGGCATTTCGCTGGACGATGGTAGGTCTGCTGTTTAGCCCTGAAGGGGTTGCTGGCGCGCTCGAGGGTGCAGGATCGAGGCTCAGCTGACGAAGCTCGTCGTCTAGGATGCGAGACGAGTCCTGCGGCATGCTGGCGTCACGTGAAATAGGAATGGGTGCTGCGAGTGTTGTGTTGCATGTGGTCAGGCCATTGTCGTCTTCCTCCTCCACAGCATCCTGCGCAGGACGGGAAAAAGACGAATAACGTCGAAATCGCTCGATCAGGGAAGCGGGTCTATTCTCGGCGGTGGAGACCTCAGTCGCATCGCGCGTTAGACAGTCGAAATTGAGTCTGGTGGAGAGTTGGGTGGACTGTCACATGCAAGCTGGGGAGTTGAAGGGGTGCCGTCATCGCTGCTCGCTTCGCCAGACGGAACAACTCCAGAGCTCGAGAACCGACGAGTAATGTATGAGGACAACATGCTCACGACTGCAGCCTGGCATGCCGGATTAGGATACTGAGTAGGTGAGAGAGCCTTCAATTCTGAAACCAGAGGGTCGCCAGTGCTGGATGCGTGTGCCTGGCAATTGCGTGGTAGCGAGCGTGCATGTGAGCAAACTAAGTCACTGCTTAGCCACACCGAGGTTGCCACGAGACCTGGAGCCATGTTCAAATGTGGCGATTGCGGATTGATGCGAATATGCTTGCGTTGCTTCAGGTTGTGCTTGCGATGCTCTTCACCGTGCGCCGTCTCTCGCAAGCATCACCAAACAAAGTAGGGCACCACTCCTTGAATGGACCGGCAACTTACGGCGACCTAACACAACGAAAGACGGTACAGAGACTTGACATCAGCCTTTTCTCTTGAGACTAGACATTGATCGGTACCATGGTACTTCTTGAAGATCATCATGAAGCCATGCGACACGTTCGACACGTTCGACACGTTCGACACGTTATATTCTGGGGTAAACAGCATGTCGTGGCACCGGCCCGCGGTAGTCGTATCGACTACACGACGCGCCAACTTGCCGGAACAGTCTCCCACCCTCCAGCCGGGCCCTCATTACAATTAACTCTAGTTCCTGATATGGGAGTCCGACACGATCCGCCTGGAACCCTTCACGTCAGAGGCGTTCCGACACGAACGCGACGTCGGTCGGGGCCTCGCATGTCGACAGCCGTCACTCGCCATGGTGTTCACCTGTGTTTCATTCCGCGCCCCCCTTCCCCCCAACCTACCCAAAAGAGCAGGTCCAAGTCGCAAGTGTGGATTGCAGCATTGCAAAATCCGGTCGCGGTCTCAGAATCTCATTTCCTCGATCCGTGGTTCGCAAGTCGCACGATGCAAAGTGTGGGTTGCGCCGGTAGATTAATTATGGCCGATGCCCCTGTGGCTTGTTCGGTGGCGAAAGCGGCCCATACAAGCTCCTGTTGCTCACCGCCATGACAGCTAGCTCCCGCTGCGAACTGCCTCATTTGGAAGGTTTGACTGACAAGTGTCGAACGTAGCTAGAATTCCGTGGATGAAGAAGAGACGAGTGATGGGAATGACATATGGCGTGGCAGTCCTGACCTTTGGCTCCCGCTTCAGCACCATGGTTCAGACAGACACGATGGAGTAATATGACATGTGCCATGGTGGCAATACATTTGGTCTCTAACGGAAGTCCCCTGGTAGGTTTGATTGAGATCGGTGATGAGCGGTAAGGTCCCATCTCTCGTAACTGCGCTTGCGTTTGGCTTCCGCTGAGGGTTACTCGATGCAGTATATTGGCAGATGAAGTGTCGAACGCAGCTAAGATTCCATGGTTAAGAAGAATCACCAGCAGAAATTGACAGACCTTGTGGTGCCAACACACCTTGGCTTCCGCTGTCGTGCCGTGTGTAGTTTCTTTTCCCTTTCCTATATTTCCTATAATAGCAACTTTCGGGCTCAGTGTTGATAGTAGTGAGCATTCCATGGTTCAGACAGAGTCACCACTGACGCAAGAAGTGAGCCACAACAAGCCCTAACATCCTAATCCAAATGAGACTTCACTCTGACTTGCCACTATCCCTTCTGCCCTTTCCTATAACAGCAACTTTCGCACACAGTGTCGATTCCAGTCATCGTTCCACGGTTCAGGGGGAGACAGCACTGACACAACAATCTCGCTACGATCCACTCTGACATTCGTATTAAGCCACATTTCACCCTGCCTTGCCACCATCCCTTCCACCCTTTCCTATAGCAGCAACTTTCGCACACAGTGTCGATTGCAGTCACCGTTCCATGGTTCAAGAGAGACTGCACTGACATAACGAGTGAGCTAAATCCACCCTAACATTTGTCTAAGCCAAACTCTACCCTGACTTTCCTCCATCCTTCCCATCACCCTCATCCTTCTTCCTCTCCTCCAACCCCTCCACACCCTTCCCCCAAGCCCCAGCTTTCTTCCCCCACTTGACCGTCCCCCAAACATGCGTCCAATCAATCTTCGGCGGCGCATCTGGGTTCGTCCTGAACGGACTCGCACCATGCGGGAACAACTGCCCCTGTTGCTCATCTGCCGATAAGACCTTGACGTTCGGTGGCAGCGATGTAGCACTAGGCGTGGACTGCGCAAGAGACGCGCGCTCCCAGTGCCGCGATGTGACGGGAAGAGGACGCCACCATGACATGTCTGGCTCTGCGGACGCGTCGTCGGTGGCGCCACGCTCCCACCAGCGCTTGGAGCACATTTCCCAGATGCGGCTTTCTGCGCGCTTGACGGCGAAGCGCTCGTCTTCTCCTGTCAGGCCGCCAATGTTAGCGAAGTCGGGTGCTTTGCTGCCGTCGCTGAGTCTGCGCTCGTCAGTATAAGATGAGCCAGGAATGCGAGTCTTGTTTGGCGGATCGTCTTCCAGCGCGTCGTGCGCAAGTGTGTCGCCGCCATAAGAAGATATGTTGGGTCTGAACGGCGATGTGGCGTCTTGATAGATCTCGGAGTATGTCTCGGAATAGACGGCATCGTCCACAAGTTCTTCGGTAACGGTACCAGTCGCTGAAGCTGGAGGCTCGGGGAAGAAAATGTCATCTGGGCCTGCTGCAGCAGTGACGAGGAGGCGGCATCGCGCTTCGTACAGAGCATCGAGCAAAGTGATCATTCGCCTTGCTTCATTCTTTTGCAGAAACTGCATGACAGGTACATCTGTGAGGATGAAGGTGTGATAGGTCGATGCCAGGGTTATGTAATCTGCTGGCCCGAGAGCGGCACCGCACAATTCTTCATATGTGAAGAAGGCGACACCATTGTGTTGAGCAGGTATAGCTATTGGCCGACCGTACACTGTGATCGTGGTAGATTCCCAGGGAATGGGGTAGGATGTTGAGGTTGCGCGCTCGACAAGGGCATTGAAAGTTTCCGCAAACGTTGTAAGCTCTTCGGCAGTAGAAGGCTGGACGAGATAGTTCTTGGGCAAAGTAATGCTTGGTGGGGACGTAGTGTCTTTTGAGTCCTGCTCATCTTGTGCCGCCTCCTTGGCGAGATTTGCACCACCTATGCTTACTGTTGTCGAAGTCGTAGTAGTGGTTGTGGTTGTCTGAGTTCCTGTAGTGCTCTGAGATCTGTCTTCGTACTCAAGCTTCCTGTAGTCTTTCTTCCCTTCCATCTCCCAGACTTCACAGCGAGCTCTCAACACTTCCAAGAACGCCGCGAACTCGCCTTTCTGACCAGGCCCTTCGTCTCTTCTGGACGCACCAGGACGTCCTCCTATTGACCATCCTAGCCGGCTTTGTCTACTTTTGGGGGCATCAAATTCCAAGCCCGCAGCTTTGGCAAGATCCTCTGGCATACGATTGCTTGTTGCAATAAGTACACCTCCGAGTTGGAAGAAGGAGGTCATGAGGTTCGATAGAATCTTGGCAGCTGCGCGATCCGGTAGCTGGAACTCATCTAGGAACAATATTGGCGATGTTTCGATAAGGTCGCGCGCCACTATCAAAAGTGAGTTTTCGTCATGCGTTGCCTCCGGCCCAGCTATCCTTGCTCGAGACCTGCGAATTTGTTCAAGTCGAGAGATTGTATCAAGCATGAAGCTGTTGAAGTGCCAACGGCGCTTCTTCCGATTCGGTAGACAATCCTGGAACAGGTCGATGAGCATAGACTTCCCTGTCCCGACTTCACCGTGCAACATGAGACCTTTCGGACTTTGTAGCTGCATAGCTTGTTCATGGTCGGTTAAAACACGAGTCAACTCCATAGAGTCTCTGTTTTGCTTTTGAGCAAGCAATGAGTTCCATAGGCCTCGCGTTCGCAAACTTCGAGAGGCCAGGTCTGCTGGTGGTGGTGGTGCAGCATTTTGGCCAGATTCGACAGCTCGAGACAGCTGTTGTAATCTTTTAGAGTATTCTACAGAGGGTTCATAGTCGATCAGGTTTTCGTAGAGTTTTTGTAGATGTAATGCTGGAAACCATATCAGTGTGTGATTGACATGGGAGAATGGTCGACGTCATTCCATACCAAGGCGATGCTGGGCTGGATCCGGCCGTATCTTTTGCGTTGCTATCAAACTTCGATACAGAACCAGCGGGTTCGTGATCGTGACCCCAGTACCCGACATTTGGAGGACATTTGCAAGCAAATCAAGACTGCAAATGCTTCGATGTTGATGAAGATGTTGAATGGCCGAGGTGTTCAATGCTTAAAGTTATCTAAGCCGGAAACGGCGTTAGCCCACGATCGAGACTTGTTCCGTTGATCGCCCGAATTTTGAAATGTGATTCCGAGAACTTGGTTGTGTAGAGAACGAGCTCAAGGTTGAAAAAGCCTATTGACTTTCCAAGACCAGTGTCTCTCTATCAAATGAAGTTATTCCTGGAGTCTTGAGTTCACATCTGTGGGCTCTGTTACGAATCAATATAGCCGCAGAAAGACCGAGACGAGTCGATGCCAGAAGAATGTTGTACTGATGAAGGCTGTGTATTCTGAAGACTGAACGCCGTCCTATGCAATGTGGTATAATGCTAAATTATGAAGAGAAGGCACTTAGATGCTGGCAACTCCTGGAGACCATGCGTCGGCGATCCTTTTGACTTCCTGGATGAACTTTCGACTCGTGATTTGTGTCGAGCCAATTCTCTGTTCTTCATTTGCTGTCACTGGTGAGTGTTCATCTGGGTTGTAGAATGGGTTCCTTAGAAGCATGATGTATGCTGTTTGTAGAGCTCTGAAAGCCTGCCTCTCATTAGAGCTGTCATTTGAGTCTACTTGCGCACTCACCGGTTTGAGATCTGCATCTCGAAGCCCGATGGTTGCAGGTGCTTTGCCATCTTGCGCAGTAGCTGGCCGTCCCTCCATGTCGACAACAACGACGAATTTGACACCAGTATTGGTCAGCCACCCATACATTGCTAGTCTTTCATCGACAGCTTGGAGAAGACCAAAGTCCTGGTCTGCTGTCTTGTGCGGCAGACGAGCTTCAAATATGTCCAGGCATGAGCTTAGTAGGAATTGATACTCGAGAGGCGCCCGCTCTTCAGCCGGAAATAGTGAGATGTGAAGTGGGTTGTTCTGATCGGCGGTGAGCTCACAATGATGGAACGAGACACCCACTGACAAGACTTACGTGTTTTCCGATTACGCCTATGCAGGCGATAGAAGGACGAGCCATGCTGTCTATGGGCTTGCCTGTTGGGTATCACAGCGGCTTGAGGCCTGGAGGCGGTCGGAGTTATGAGCCTGTGCTGATCTGCTGGTATATAAGATGCTAAGGGCTGTGACCAAGTATTTGGTGTTTCCTTTAGGTGTTTCCGGTAAGATGCCGATGGTCATGTGTAGTAGCAGGCCACAATCGTGATGGTGGAGGAGCGATCGCCGCACAGCCAATCAAATGCGTGGGGAATCGGCTAACGTATGAAAGCTTGGCGTTCTGGCTATTCATCATCGACATCAATCGCGAGTTATCCAACCGCCACCCCGCAACCTTCACTCTCCACTCCTTCTCCACACGCATTTCCTTTCTGTTTGTCGCCAGAATGCTGTCGACAACAAGGTCTGCGGCCTCAATGGCCCTACGAGGTGCGACACCGCCACTGCAAAAGCTCAATCCCCTCAGGAACTAACAAGTCGTGCAGCCAGGCCAGCGACCGCGCTCATGCCGTTTCGCGTAGGAAACACAGCTTTCCTCTCCTCGAGCTCCTCCGACAAGGCGATGACGACACCCGCCACAGTCCCCGGTAACCCGGGAACACCGCCGCCCATGAAGGTTGCGCGACGGGAGGTGCCATTGCCGAGTCAGGAGGGCAAGAAGGGCGCCATCCAATATGCGCTGTATGTCGAACCTGTCTACAAAACCTCAGGAAGGATTGGCGAGAACCACGGTGGCTAATGTGATGTGCAGTACCACCCTCGATCAAATGGCCAATTGGGCACGTCAGAGCTCCCTCTGGCCTATGACTTTCGGTCTCGCATGCTGTGCCGTCGAGATGATGCACTTGTCCACCCCACGATACGATCAGGATCGTCTTGGTATAATTTTCCGTGCCTCGCCTCGTCAGTCGGACGTCATGATTGTCGCCGGAACCCTCACAAACAAGATGGCGCCCGCGCTACGACAGGTCTACGACCAGATGCCCGACCCACGATGGGTCATCTCCATGGGCAGCTGCGCAAACGGTGGCGGCTACTACCACTACAGCTACTCGGTCACCCGAGGATGTGACAGGATCGTACCAGTCGACATCTACGTGCCCGGATGCCCACCAACGGCTGAGGCGCTGATGTACGGCATCTTCCAGTTGCAGAAGAAGATGAGGCATACAAAGATCACTAGAATGTGGTACAGGAAGTAGAGAGTGCATTTGGGTCGGGCGAATATGTGCGGTGGTCATTATGCTTGCGAGCTTCGAGGTCTTCATCCTCTTGTACAGATCAACTTTTTCACCAAATTATTATGGCTATGCTTTGCTAGCAGATTCTTCATGCGTCTATATTGCCCTTGTTTTATGACCTCAAGCTGACACATAGCTCTCCTTTGGAGACGACTCGCCCAGCCCGAACATTATGATCGAATTATTCCATGCGCTATACACACATTAGTCGTAGACCTGAGGGTAGAGAGCCAAAGACTTACGCTTCGCATACTTCGTCCACAGTGACGTCTTTGATCTTAGCAATCGCGTATGCGACATGGGGTATCGTGGCAGACTCGTTCCTTCCCTTCACCATGAGACCCTTCGAAAACTTCTCCTTCTTAACTGACTTGGGAAGAGGCGGAGCATCTTTGAGATACTTTGCTGATGCATGACTTGGACGCATCTCGCACTGTGGCGAATCAGTGAGTTGTTATTTACCATCAAAGATGTAGCTTACCCAAGGTCCGTCTGTCTCAATCTGCAAGCGTTCTAGTGGTATCTGTTTTACGACTTCGATGTTTTCTTCCGCTAGTGATCGCATTAGCTGACTGCCATAAGGGCTTTTAGGCTGACTTACTCTTCATGCTGCAGCCATTCACACCAATATCGAATCCCAAGTCGACCAGGCTCTGCATTTCCTCTACAGTGCCTGTGAAACTATGCACCAGACCGCGCTTCGGCAACTGCTCCAGCTTGGCCTTGAGTAGTCGCTCAAAATCCTCGCTCGCAGCTCGTGAGTGTAAAAATAGTGGCAGCTGCACCTCGACAGCAATCTCAAGCTGTGCTTCAAAGTACTTGAGCTGCTGCTCCTTCGGCGTCAGAAACAAACGATCGTAATCTAGCCCGACCTCTCCAAAAGCAACAGCATAGCCAGCCTCTTTCGCTTCTAGTGCAAGCTTGCGTAACGCAGAAAGCAATTCAGAAGGTCCACCAGGGTACGAGTCGAACAATTTCGCGGAACATGGGTGCACGCCAACAGTAGCGTAGCATCGACCTGGATGTGCTTTTGAGATTTCGATGGCGTGTTTCGATTCATCCAGATCGGAGCCAGTGATCATAAACTTCTTGCAGCCAGCATCTAAGGCGCGTTGGATGACGTCTTCGAAATCGTTCTCATGGCGTTGGGTGCCATGGTATTCGCCTCGAAAGACTGGGTCAGTGAAGTTGATACCGATCTGGTTGCTATCAGTGGGTCTACATATGGTAGCGGATGCTTTGCGGACCAACATCAATGTATTTCAGTTTGAGAGTTTCGGCTGCCATTGCGGATGTGGTATACGCAGTTAGATTTGGAACGCGTGCAAAATACTGGTTCGGGGTTGATATGGTGGGTTTTCTCGCACAAGATCGTCTGATCGGTTGCTTCAGAGCAGGAACCGAGATCAAATGCCTTCTTACTTGTGCCGCATAGATGGACATGTGAATGCGATGAATGTTCACAAATTGTATCATGATGGAAGTTGCCTCAAGTGGTGAGACTAAGCTTTTCTCGGACTAGTATAAACCTTGAATCGTGGCGCTCCCGTGCTCCCGTCAACGACCATCTCCACATCATATCAGCTCAAGTAGCCTACTGCTCTTTGCATCGACTTCCGCTCCTACACGAGTGAAGCGGTTGAGTTTAAATCGGTCATGGAGAACACGTGGCACTTGCGTAAGGTTGCCGACAACGCTTCCAAAGCCTGCTGGATATGCTACAAGCCCACAACAAGCGTCCTCATCACTCCAAATAATAAGGTATATAAATGCACTAGGATAACTCAGTATCTTCTCACAGCTATAGGACTTCTTCTACATTTGTCCGGGGCATTTGCTTGACCGGGGATTTTGTCAGCCTGATGCCGAGGAAGTTACAGCTCTCGAAGTCAAGAAGAAAAAGGACGAACTCGATGCTCAGATTGAAAAGGTCAAGAAAGAGTATGAGGAGAAGCAGAGATTGAAGCGCGAAAAGCGGAAGACAAAAGAGAAAGAGAAAGACAAGGCGAAAGAGAAGGAGGCACAAAGCAAGGATGAAGAAGAGGACAAACAAGATGAGAAAGCCAAAGAAGACAAAGTATGTCCACACCCGCAACTTCGTATCGACAAACTAATCAATAGTGATACAGATCAAAGAGCTCTCCAAGTCGAAAGAACAATCTCAGACCGAGCTTGGCCCCCGCATATACCACCTCAACAAGTAAGTCACTGATGCGGCACTGGCTCCCCGCAGCCGCGATCTACCCCCCGTGAAGTCTATACTTATGGATGAAGGAGCTTTTACCAGTCGCGCTTAGACAAACTAAGAAACGCGGAAGTCGCCAAACGCAACCGGGAAAGGCTCAACAATCCCGCAAACTTTCCGTCTGTTCCCTCCGGCAACCCTCAATAGGTATAGTAATTCGTCAGCACATACAGTAGTGACAACTAATTGCAACAGTGTACTGCACGTTGGACTTCGTGATGATACGCAACGTTGCCTAGTAGCTTACAGGTTTTGCAACATCATCGAGATCCGGTTATGCGCAACCGGATTGCCAGACCTTTGTCACACATTCTGGCATCATAGCACATCCTCTGCATCTACCTCTCTGACAGCGGGCAACGCCTCCTTGGCAATCGATACACAAATGATGACCCGCTCACTGCAGCTAGTCCTCCATCCTTACACCAACAATGCAGTCAGCAATTAGTGGGCGGACCGCCATCCATGTTTGCCGAATACCATCATGTGCTACGATGTGGATGACGGATGTTGATCTGTTTATAGCCCTCACCGGCTTGCCCTTGTACATTCTTCGGTCACCCAGTTCCCCACTGCGTCTGTCCTTCATACGTCCTACTGCATATCGTTTCCCGCTTGAACGACTTACCTTAACGCGACCTGAATACGGATTCCGATCTCCGAGAACAAGCTACGCGCTTACACTTCAATCCGGTTTCGGTCGCGCACTGTCATATAGGTCTTGTCGAGAAAACGGCTCCACCTCGAATACTGACTGTCACCTTACGCCCGTCATAGATATTGTTCTCAACTTAACTTTAGTGACACTCTAAATAAACAACATCTGACTCTGGTCCAGTCTTCACCTGTATGTCTGCTTCTGCTGGGGATGATTACTTCATCAAAAGTTCAGACCCCATTTGAAGGCAAAGGCGCTCTCGTGAAGCCCTTGATCTGCCCATCTCTGCATGCCAGACTCCGATACTGCCCGGGTACCCTATCACAGAGAACTGTATACATGAAGTAGTGTGGGGTTCTTAAACGCAGTGCATATTAACAATCACTCGGTAAGTATTAGCGTGGTCCTTCAGCCTACAGTAGGGTGGATTTCCCTCCAGACCGTTTAGACTCGTTACACGGAATCGTGTCCTTGCAGTCCACTCCAAGTCGCAAACGCCATACGATTGGGGTATGCACCCCTTACCATATAGACTCACCTAGATTCGATCACCACACTGCAGTAGCATGTTGCCAAGGTCCGGCAATACATGTATGACAATTGGGTGGAGATGCTTCAACGCACATTGGCAATCCTCTCATTTCGACTACATATTTACGACTGCAGAATGTTGGCCATGACCTGTGGGATCTGCGTACTAGCCTTTTACAGTCTGCCACGACTACATGCCGTGCATAAGACAGTAAGTAGCTGCACACAGTGCTGGGTTTGTGAAGCTACTCGTCGCTTCGTCGTCGAGTGCAAAGCTATACGAGGACGGTTACCGAAGCCGTGCGTTAGACTTCACCAACACAGCGAAACTAACAATTCATCTAAGTCTTTACCGCTAGCTTCAAAGAGCTACACTATCTCTATCCCAGCCTATTCCCTCGAAAGTAGTATTCGTACCACCAAACTCCTCCACAGCGTCGTCAAATCCCCGCGCGCAATGCACAGTGACATCTCCACATCTCACCAAGCTTAAATCTTCCTGCATTCACTCCGGAGATATCCCTCGATCGGCACTACACACAAGGCTCTGGCCATCGTGCCTTCCAGATTCGTTGCGGAGCAGCATATCTGGTTCACTCCGGGACGAAATACCCCACAGATCCCGCAGCCGCGATCCACCCGCTTTGCGCGGCACGCGGAAACCGCGCGCTTAGGGTTTGCGCGACGATGCGGGCATGCGTTGCTGACGCCGGCGCGAGCTTTGTAATTGTTGAGGGAAAGGGGATAAGAGTGACATGCACGCTTGTCTTGTTCAAAACTAGCTTCTACTCGTTTAAGTGAGATTTCGCCAGGCGATAATGTCTTCCTTTGAGATCTGTCCCCGTGGAGCCTCGTTGCGTTGTAGATGGCGCGCGTGAACGCCAACCAGGGTCTGCAAAGCTCCAAGCTCATCTAGCTCGCCATACCTCTCCACAACGGCCGACTCAGATAAACAACCAACACGCCCAGGCGCGCAAGGCGAACGACAAAAACAAGTTGTGAGCCGCTGCGTTTTGCTTTTGTTCTGCCCTACCGTAGGGCCGACGTGCATGCAAGCCGCATCCTTCGGCGTCGCCGTGGCTCCACTTACGCCCACGGGCGGGCCAATGAAAGGAATGATGGATATGTGGCGCTTGTGCGTGTAGGTACGGTTTTTGGCATGAGATTTGGAAGGGATGTAATGTGAAGCGCCAGACCTGTGGTGGTTCTTAGGCGGAGTTTGCGCGTGGGAAGAGTGAAGGCACCATGCCAGAAAAGTCTGATAATGGTTGCACTGCGCCAGCGCGTACTAAATCATCGACATATCAATTGCAGAATCTAATGCGTCGAAGCCTGCACTCCAAGGCGGCAAGCATTTGCAAATCCAGTCAGATTCCACCTCTATCAGCCAACCTCCAAGTCAGCAAGCTCCCCCCAACTCAAAGGCTGCCCCGAAGCCCAACCCTTTTCCCTTCCTTCCCGGGTCCTTCCCCAAACCTTCCCCAAACCACCGACAATTTCCCCATCGTCACCCTTTGTAAACCAAACCTACAAGCTTACCAATGCTTATGTCACCGGCCGTGCTCTCACCTAGCAAGCACGCAAGGGTACTCCGATTCCCTACCCCAGCCCCAACCCCCAACCCCCAACCCCTCGCCCATCATGAATCGCAGACGTGCATGATCGGAACCCGGACTTTCGGAGTCTGACAGTTTCCACGTGCCGAATCGAATGAATGATCCAACGGGCTTGTCTCCGATAGTCAAGGGAGATGATGTAGATCGCGGGCTGATCATTTGCCTGGATTGGGAAAACCGGCCGTTTCATTGCCAAGTTTGAAGATCGGGACGGGAATGTTGTGTAACATCATCTCCGGAGACATAGGTTATGGTTTTGGTTTTGAAGGTGATGAGTGCTGAAGGTTCAAGGATACGAACTGGTGGGTATACGTGGCTAACGCAAGTAAGCTGGTTCCAGAACGTGGTGGATGCTTTCCTCGGGTTGAAAGTTCTGTGCTATACCGTATCCCATTTCTAAGCAGCTCTATGCGTACGTGTATTGCTTTCGCGTGCAATGCCTCTTTTTTTTTTTACAAGCACCACCCCAAACCTCCGCCCGTCAGCCTAACCCCACTTCCCCACGTGAGCCACGCAATAACCCACAGTGGTCGGCGATTACTCCTTCTCAAGACCTGGCAAATCTTCTAGATCAGCAAACGTTCTTAACTGCACCCCACAGTTCCCGAACCGTGAGGACGAGTTGCACGTGCTGACATCAGCGCTAGGACGCACAGACTCCCGCTGTAGTTTGATCTGGGGCGGTTAGACTTTGGAGAGCAAGGCAGGGTTGTGTAAAGTCAGGCTGATCGTTGGGATGATCCCTCAAGTGCCGTAGATGCGTGTACATGACCACGGTAGTCCCGACGAGGTGCTGTCGTGAGCTTTGAATCGTGCAATGGCTCTAGCATCGGTGGTGATAAGGACGCGAGATTGAGAGTCGGGCCGTGGAAGATTGGACTTAATTTCTGGAGCCATGCGGCGAGGTGACGCGAATTGCAAATCGGAATAGGCTATGGTATCAATTGAGAGACGGCCCCGTACATCTTTGTACTCTTGTAGATGCATAGCCTGGGCAAAAGAAGTAAGGGCATCGTCTGGGCGAACACAGACTCATTCGTTGAAATTTTTCTTTGCTTGATTGTGTACTGGTAGAGTATTAGTGAACCTCAAGGCTTCGTTGTCGCTTTGTGCCTGAGGCCAGCATCGACCACGCTTACAGGCAGAAACATTCGACCCCAGGTAGCCCCATTATCATACCCCTCCCTAGCTCATTTATGCATGTGAATTATGCTTGTTTCTGAGCTAACCGTATCGTCTTGTTCGCTTCAGTATTGCTGACTTCGCCTGCGTGATCACCCCACGCTTGTTGTCCAGAATCAGGATTCAATGTGGTAATTGCATTGCTAATGACAACCCAAAGACCACCCTGTCGATCGATCTTTAGGTGATGATATCTTACTAGCTGTTGCATCGATGTTTTATGGTAGTTTGCGATGAGATCGAAAGCTAATGTATATTGGCCGGGCGACGGCCAGTTGTACTAGGTTCAAGGTCGTGTAGTCGCACCGAACATGATGCTGTTGTGAACGTTCGAAGATTATTACTGTATGCAAGTTCAGGTCCTTCGTACCAGCGGAGAAAAAAGGGGAAGGCGATGGATGAAAGACAGCCGAGTATGCAATTGTGTACATGTTGAATATATGATACGCCTGTGACTCGAGAAGTCTGAATGCAGCAATGAGCTGGAATAATACTAGGGGCCGCTGATCACGGCCACGGCGACCGATCCGTCGATGAGCCCAAATCGATAGGCCAACACCCTTGAAATGCAACAGTATCGTCGCTAAACCCGAACAGAAACCTGTAAAACACAGGAGCGATTCGCAGGATCGCATACGAAGATGCCGTCATCAAAATCGTTATATAACGTCGACCGAGTTTGGTAAATAGCAAGGCATTATGCGTAGACATGGCTTTTTCCGATGACAAGACTCCAATGACAATGGCTCATGGGCAGATGTAATATCATCTGCCGGCCGAACAGCTCCGCCTGGGATGAACGGCTGCAGAAATGATGTGCAAATAAAAAAACAGACGGGATCGTGCCCGTTCCTTACTGCGACCTACAATCGTGTCATCGTGCACGACAGGCGACAGGTGCTTGCGAATCGATTAAGATTCGTCGTGTACTTCATTAATAACTCCAGGCTTCGATGATAGAGGACCACCTGAATGACCAGACAGAGAACTGACCGAGCCCATACGTTCCTGTGGTGGCGGCTCATCACGCATACACGCGTTCTCCAGCAGGTTGGTCCACTTGCCGCTGGTACCAGCGTGACTGTGTTTTAGATGTTGTCGGAAGTGGTCAGCACGAAAGAATTTCTTGGCTTGGTTACATTCGCCAAATTTGTGAACATGATTGAGATGCTCAGACCGCGCGTCCCAGTCAGCGGGGTTAGGAAATTCTTCGCCACAATATCCGCAAATATCAGCAGCCGACGGACGGGTAGGTGATGGGTGAAACGCGGAATGCACGCCGGCAAGCGCTGCGCATGCCCATGAATGGCGTCGGAGATGTAGAGAATTCTGATGCCGTTCTGCTTCGTTCTTGTTCTTGAACCGATTTGGACAGTATTGGCAGATGTACTGCTTTTCTAGTTCGTGGAGACTATTGCATCGTCAGTTCAAAATTCCAAGAAATGGCGGTGGAGGAATCGGGTAGCACTTACCGCAGTTCTTCCTCGCTATCAAACTTTTTGGGCTTCTTGGGACAGCACTCGCATATGTAGGCCCCGGGGATGCGGCTAGCCACTGAATTGTGTCGAGGGTGCAGCACGCCATCTGTGGACATTTTCCGATTCTGCGGCTGATCGCTTTCCGAAGGGCCTCGTTGGTGCTGTGGTCGTGATAAGGAGCTGCGAGGGCTTGGGTTAAGCGATCGACTAGCTGCATATGGCGACACGGGGCCCGAGTCCGTCTCTCCTCGAGGCGACAAGGCGTTGGGCGACAGACGTTGGTCCCCACCATAACTTGTCATGCTGCTAGCAGCCGTCGAGAACCCAAAGGAGGATCCAATCGAGCCAGTGCGTTGGCCCAGCGATGAGGCCGACGATATGGAGCCTTGACTTGCCTGAAAGCGCGAAGCAGCGCAATTGCGGTTGACAAGCATTTGTGCCGAGCGGCGGTGGTACAAGTCCGAAGGGCCGCTGGTCGTGGGCCGGTCTTCGCGTGCGGCTTCCAAAGGTGGTGAGGAGGCGCGTCGTTTAAGGCCGCCCTTCGGGCCTAAATGGTACTCGTCAGACTCGGCGGGGCTGCGGTCGCTGATGTTCAGTTCACGCATGCCATTTTCTTCCATGCCAAATTCCTGTTCGGAGAAGATGCTGTGGTCGTAGCTGCCCCGATGCTGGGACGATGTCTCGTCAAAGGGTCCAGGGGTGGAAATGCTGCCAAATCTTCCTCTATGCGAATCATTGGAGCTCGAATCAAAGATGGGACTGCGGAAGCCAGGGTATCCCGGAGAGATGGCTCCTGACGGCGGCCACTTGGATGCAGGGGAGTCTAGAGCCGGATGCAGACGGTCAGGAACAGAGAGAGGCTTCAGACTGTTGAGCTTGTGAAGTGGGGGATGAGCGTCTGATGAGTCTTGAGCACTGCTGGAGAGGGGCGGCGCATTCGCTCTTGTCGGCGTGTTGGGTCCGCCTATCTTTGACAGCAACTGCTTATCGTACGCATGCGAAGAGCTCTGCAGCGCCTGCTGGCCCAGCTGTCGCTCGCTTGTGAATCTGCCGTCCATTTAGTAATGTTCCATGAAAGACTACGAGGGCAAGGACGAGCGAGAGGCAGACGCCGTGCGGGCACGTGCCGTTTCAAGCCATGCAGCATGTCAGGAAGCCGATTCTCAAAACCGCATTCGTGCGTGGGCATCAATTGATGACAAGCGTATTTAATTTGTGGTGGCGGCAAGTGCCCCGGATTTTGGGAAAAGCTCTTACCTGTGGTTTCCGAGCGGCGGCCGGGTCTTGGCGCCGCGTTCGTCGTCGGTGTGCTCCTGGCTGTTTTCCGAGCTCATGTCGTCGAAGGACAGGGAGATGGAGGGTTCGCGGGCCCTGAAGTCATAATCGGCCGAGGACTGACCGCGGACGCGCCTGGGAGCCGGCTGCTCCACCATACAAGCTAGAGCCAGGTCTGACTGTTGCGAGCCGGTTTCCGCTAAAGCCAGTGTCCCTCGGACTGTTGGTGTTACCCCATTGCCAGCCGGGGTCTTGACCGGCGCTGATGTCTTCGATGTGACGCGGCGGAGGCAAGGGCGGCGGGATGGCCTCGCGGGCTCTTGGGATGGCCATGGCGACAGCTGGGCTCGGCTGGGATGCGCGGTGGTGGTGTGGCAGTGCGTAGCGATGGGACTCATATACCCGAATGCTCGGGGTGCTGCTCGCAGACGACATGGTAGGGCCACGGGCCACGGGCAGTGGTGTCGTTAGGGGGCCCGCCACCTATTGGCAGCTGAAGCGTGCCTCGCAGCACACGAGCGCCGCACGTGTGGCGAATGCCGCAGAGTGAAGGACTGCGTCGTGGATGCGCTCTCTACTGGAGTGCTGGAAGGCGCACGGGCCTCGGGGCTCTAGTTGAGAGCGTTAGCCGGGAAGGTGCAGACGGACTGGCCGAAACAGGAAGGGGCGGTCGGGAGAGCGCGACGACCACAGCTGGGACGGGACCAGGTGGGCAATAATGGAGAATGGGGGAAAGGGGGCGCGAACCTGGGCAGCGCAGAGCGTGTCGAGCAGCCGCAGAGCGCAGGCAAAAGAACGCGTACCCGTGCTGCTGAGGCCGTGTGCGAGGCTGCTGAGCGGCGGGGGGCGCTTTTCCTAGCGCAATAGGGCTGAAGGGAAGCCCCAAAGCAATCCACGCCGCTACTAGCTGAAGCCTGGCCGGACACCGCCACGCAACGCAATATTGACTGCGGTTCCTGACGCCCAGCGAAGGGGGTGCGTTGGCGGAGGCTCTGGCAGTCGTCCAGGTGGAGAAGCGAGAAGCACGAAGCACGAAGAAGCACTCAACGCGCACTGTTCATGGTCTCACCGCAGCGAACAGCACTGGCACCGCCCTAGCGTTGCGCAAGAGAGGCGGGTAGACGGGCGTGGGAAAGGCGGATACTGTGTAGAGGGGAGAGAGTGTCCCTGCGTCCAGCCGGACTGCGATAATCAGGGAGGGAGAATTGATTGATTGACCGAGGGTGTGGTGTGCTCTCCACTTGCGGGCAAGCAAGCGACAGACAACAGACAACAGACAACAGAAGCAGAGCAGAGCAGAGCAAGCAACGCAAACCACGGGCGTCCCACGGGAACCACCAGTATTAAGCACGACCGTCTGCTTGTGCCTGTTGGCGCTGATTGGCCGCAACCACGACTACCAGCACGGATCATAGCGGTGGGTGGAGTCGCAGGGATGGGAACCTCATCTGCAGTCCTTACTCGACACACCACCGAACCATGTCTCTGGGGCTTTCGAGAAGTCTGCCGAACCCCTTCTCGTCCGAAGCCGCTCCATGCTAACCACCCCGCGCCGCACAGAATTGTTAGGCACTTTAGGCACTTGGGTGTAAGATTTGCCCGGCTGGCCTGGCTGCCGCCATGGATTCACCTTCCCAGGACCAGTCCTGGATGCTGCATGTTCAGAGAGTCAATATCGCCGCGGGCGACGAGCGTTTCCAGCAGCGTGGGACGCGCTCACTCAGACCAACAACCGTGGCCACAGTAATCAAGCGCTGCATTGGGTGCCACCCGCCCGCCGTTGTCGATATTCACGCAAAGCAAGGCCGATCGTCCTCGTCAAGCGCACGCTGGGCTGGACTGCCACTCAACGGTGAGTGCTCTGTGTGAAATGTGGGCGCATGCCGGAACGCCTCAGGCTGCAGCGCTGTCCTGCACCTCTCCGCACGCGGTGCAAGCCTCAGATGGCTCGGCGTCAGGGTCAGACTCGAGGCGGGTAACGGAAGTCAAAGCGGTTCACTCAGCCTTACCAGCCATTCCACGCCAGTCCTTGTCCTTGCGCCTGGGCAAATCACACGTTCCCCACGCGCCGCCAGGCCCTACCTCGCTTGCGGCCATTCATCAGGGTTTAGTCACACTCGATGGGAGCCCGTCCATGTCTGGTCGGGCGCCTCGCGGTGATCTGTTGATCGCGATGCACAAGACACTTGTACAATCTCACCCTCACAAGGCGGTGCGACAACTCGTACTGTACTAACAGCAGGGGGATCGCCAAGGCTGTATAGCCCCGAGGCCTGAAGGCAGTCAATAAGCCTCCGAGTCATCCGGACGACTCGCGTATAAAGCGATAGTCACTCTCCAAAAACGCCTATAGTCTGAAGAGAGCACACACAAACTTTTGCGGCACCTGTTGCCCTCAGCTCGTCGATGCACAGCAGGGCGTACCCTCCGTACAGAGTGCTGAAGCGCAGTATCTCCGGTAGCTGACTCGGCGCAGCTAGGCTGGGATCTGGTAAACAACTAACTGACATGCCACCGCGCTCCCGGTTTGTGTACCAAGGTCACTATTGGGACGCGTGTGGCACAAGCCTGCCATTTCAAGGACTTCATCGCCTCGATTGGTCCTTCCCCCAATGTATTGCAACTCTATTCTCATCTAGCCGGATCAGCCATATGAGCTGCTTCCAGAACAGGAAGGCTATAGCGCCGCGATGGAGGTTCTGGACACGACGCGTGCTTGGAGCAGTCAGCCGAGATGGGTCCCGGTGCTCGTGCTGCCGCAACGAAAGGCCGTGGTTCGATTGTGCGGAATGTCCCATCTAGCCGCTGGCGTCAAACCGTCGAAGCCAGGGAGCTGCTGGCACGGTCGCTAGCCCTATGAGAGACGTACCGGTACTTACCAGTTCTGTAGCGTGTAACCAGACTGTGCCACGGCCTTGCATGCCGGGGCGTGTCCGGCGACAAATCCAGCAAACCATCTGCACGTTGGGCATAATTGTGCTTGCTGATGATGCGTGCTGATATTGTCCACCGAGTAATATGTGATGTTCGTCTTTCCATGCCTGAGATTTAGGCCGATGATCGTCGCTGTGCGGAAAGCCTCTCCCGCTCTCGGCGAATCATGCATCCGCCAAGGGCATGTCCACTATAGCACCCACGACCTAAGAATCATCTTGTTCGAATCTCCTAGGTTTGTATTGAATTTGCCGGCTAAGAGCATCACCGAATGTCAAATCAACTGGCAACTGCTGGTTCGCGCTTTCCGAAAAGGGCTGCAACGCCGCGTACTTGACCATCGTCGGCGCTACTGACGAAACCTCGGTGAAAAGTTCACGCTCAAGCACATGAGCACTCAACACCACACGCCGTCGCTTGTTTCAACCCACCTCCTCATCTCCGGTGCTCCGACTATTCTCGGATAGCCCTGCACGGTTACGCTTGTCGCCATGGCTCTCATCGATAAAGTGCCGGGAGACTTGCAGTTGTACATTGGTGGGTACGTAATGTTGCAGATTGCCGTTTCGCAGTCCCCCACAGCCCACGTCTGGGGAGTGCAACGGAGACTGACACGTCCGTGATAGTATGTTCACTCTGAGACGACGTGAGGCGCTACAGCAAGCCAACATCACCCACGTTGTTTCGGTGCTGCGCTTGCCACTCGATCAAGACCTCTTCAGCCCTTTCAAGGAGCACATGGTCGTCGAGGTCGATGATGTGGATGACGAAAACCTGCTAGAGCACTTCCCGGCTACCAACCGGTTTATCAAGGCAGGGCTGAATGGCGGTGGCGGCGTTCTTGTCCATTGGTGAGTACAGCCCTAGTCGAGCTGAGACATGCATCTTCAACCCCCGATCAACGCCAATGGATACCCCTCTTGGCGCATTCGCCATCCTCACAGGAGCACATTGCGTCAACTGGGGTGTGACCCGTTTTTGCTCAGTATCTCTTTCACGCGTGTTTTGCATCCATTCTTCGCTCAAGCTTCCGTCTCTCGCCCCCTCCGGTTTCTGGGCAGTTTTCCCCACACCGCTCGTTTGCCACTCCATTCTTCCTCAGCCACTTGTGTCGATATGCCAGCCAACCTTTCTTCTCTAGTGCCATGGGTAAATCCCGATCAGCTACCGTCGTCATTGCTTATTTGATGCAAGAGCACAACATTAGCCCTGCAGAAGCATTGTCGCACCTGCGCCAGGCACGATCGATATGCGAGCCGAACGATGGCTTCATGAAGCAACTAGAATTGTATGGCGAGATGCATACCCCTGAAAACGTTGAACAGTCTCCAGCCTACCAACGGTGGGTTTATCAACGGGAGATCGAGCTGAGCCGCGCATGTGGCCAGGCCCCTGAAGCCGACAAGATTCGCTTCGAGGATGAGCACGTCGCCGATCAGAACACTGGCTTCGAGCTCAGATGTCGCAAGTGCAGGTAAGTATCGCTCCATTCGCAGTCTCTTCTCATTGTCTGTTTTGGTCAGTACTTACCAGTCGGTAGACGGGCGCTCGCAACGTCCTCACAGTACCTGCTCAAGCACACCTCGCCCTCGACGAAAGATGATGAAAGCATAGATGCACTAGTAATCGCTCCAACCAAAGACTGTGCCCACTACTTTCTAGATCCCTTGTCCTGGATGCGCCCTGA